>NC_073379.1:81770945-82070945 GCF_028641065.1 Leucoraja erinaceus
CATAGGCAATCTCCTTCGCTGACTGGGCATGTTGATTGGCTCATTGAAGGTTTCAAGACCAAGGAAAACCGACCGGTAGGTAAAATGCCCGCTAAGCTTTATTAAACTTCATAAAAGTGTCTCCACTTATTCCCCCCCCCCACTCCGTCTCCCCCCGCCCGATCGTTTGTCATGCGGGTAGGTGGGCTTCCCCTCACGGAACCACGATCGGCCAGACCTCCGCTGCTTTTGACCTTCCGCCCGCTCGCAGCAACAGGGCCGCCCGCTCAAAAGATGCCACAAATCGGAAACCCCAGCTCCATAAGGAAGCAAGCTAACCCTACTGATGTGTCACTCTCTATGCCTCTATCCCTTTATGTGTCCCTCTCTGTGTCCCTCTCTGTGCCTCTGTGGCCCTCTCTGTGCCTCCGTGTCCCTCTCTATGTCCCTCTGTGCCTCCGTGTCCCTCTCTGTATCTTTGTGTACCTCTCTGTGCCTCTGTGTCTCTCTCTGTGCCTCTGTGTCGCTCTCTATGCCCCTCTCTGTGCCTCTGTGTCCTGCTATGTGTTTCTCTCTGTATCCCTATCTGTATCCATCTTTGTGTCCCTCTCTGTGCTGCTGTGTCCCTCTCTGTGCCTCTGAGTCCCTCTTTCTCTATCCCCCTCCCTCTCAAGCCGCGCCTGCGAGTTGGGGGCTATGCGTGAGAGGATAGATCGGGGTATGGGGCAAAAGCAGTGAATGAATAAATTTAATATGATATCAATGGGGGTGGTTAGTATGTCTGTGGGGGGCGGTGGTTAGTGTGTGTGAGAGAGAGGTTTGTTATTGTGTGTGAGTGATGCCGCAGGCCGCCACCTCCCCACTCAGCCACGCGTTGAGGGGACGGGACCCAACGGGTCCCACTTGGTCGAGTAACATATAATTGGAAGTAATTTATGCTCATCTGATATTAGCTATCAGAGAGGCAGCATGGCAAATCAGTAGCAGTGGTGGGTTGAGATTGAGTTTACAAGTGGAATCTGGCATGTTTACAACTCATAGGAAACTGAATTAATATTACCTGAATTAATAGTAAACTGAATTAATAGTATCTCACAGTACTTGTGCACATGACGATAAACTCAACTTGACATGACCTGGGACCAGAGTTCAGTATTTAATCTCACCCACCTATTTCACCAAGAGAATGTTGTAATCTATTTTATTTTTACAAAGATTCTTCAGCAAGGTCAACCCATGGCCTCCGACATCTATCTTCTATATATATATATATAAAACTCAAATCAGTCCGCCTGCCTTCCGGCTGCCGTCCGGCTGCATTTCTTCCTTTGATTCATTGCCACGCCCAATCCAGACGCTCAATCTCCGAGATATTTTCCATTTCGGTAGAGATTTCGCTTTTCTTTCTAAGTATCCGCTCCTCATTTCATTCGTGTTGAAGTACATGTTTTTAAAAATCCTTCTCCCCCCCCCCCCCCCCACCCACCCCCAAGTATTTCAAAAATAAACAGGCTTCTCCATTTACATGTCAGCTTCCAACACACTTCGAAACAAAGTTGCAAGAGAGGAACACTGAACTTTTCACTGCTGCAGCAGGCAGGGGAGGGCTGCAATCTTACATTTGGGAACGGGCTCAGTTCCAATGGAGGAGACGGGTGCATGGTGGAATATTGGGTTGGGGGATCACACCATTGGGGGAGCAGACCCAACGGGTCTGCACTTGGTCTAGTATACCTATAAAACTCTCATCTTGTTCTCTTCCAGTTTGCGTTGTTTTTAAATTTGTGCAAAAACGGTACTGGATTGCACTACGATTAGATGATCGGGAGCCGATATGTGCCGGGGCTGGGAGCTGCAAAGTACGACAGGTGCAGGGGACGGGAGTTGCTGAGCGAGTCCGGAGCCGGGTCCTGGAGCCAGTGAGTGCGGTCGGACCCGGGAAAGCCCCCCCCCCCACCCCCCTCCCATCCCCAACCCTACCACACACACACCTCTCTCCCCCCCCACATACACCCCATTCCCCCTACCCCTACAACCCCCCTCCCCCACCTCCCACATACACCCCCTCCCCTAAATCCTCGCTCCCCTACACCCCCCTCCGCTATTCCGCTATACTCTGCCTCATCTACCCCCCTCCCATACACCCACCTATCCCACACCCTCCTCCTCACCCCACTTCCCGCACACTCCCCCTACCATACACATCCATCCCCCTCCCACATACACCCCCCCCCACCTTCACAACTGCCCTGCCTCCACAATCTCCCTACCGCCACAACCCCCACTACCTCCTCTCCCCCCAACCCCCACAACACCCCCCCCCCCACCCACATACTACCCCTCCCCCACACATTCCCCCCAACCCCCCTCTCCCACCCACACCCCCACCCTCCTCCACCCCCCACCCCCACACACACCCTCCCCCACACACACCCCTCCCACACACACTCCACACAACTAGAAATAGTCTAGTTTCAAGATAAAAAGTACCAGCCTCTCCTTGCAACCATGTAACCATATAAGGAATTTGATGTACAGGTGCACAACCTTTTATCCGAAGTTCCAAATAACGAAAAGCTCTGAATACCGGACATTTTTTCGGTCCTTGAAGACGTTCACCGAGGGCGGCCCGCAGAGGTGACAGCGGAACCTCCGGTCGGTCCTCGAAGAAAGGGGAACTAAATCCCCATTCATAAAAGAGAAGGTGAGGGTATATTGCGCGGGAGGGTTACTAATTGACAATCTGCTGCTGCCTGCCCGCTGAGTTAAAAAAGTTCCCACGTTAGACTCACGATACACAGTGTATCGTGAGTCTTGCGTGGGAACTTTTTAACTCAGCGGGCAGGTAGCAGCAGATTGTCGCTCCCTTCAGTTTCACCCCACCTACACCCCTCTGCTTCCCGGCCATGTGTGTGACCCCTTCCCTCCCCTCTCCAGCTCCCCGCCCATTGCACCGGCGCGGGGGCTTTGCACTGTCTTCACGTCGGAGCCAGTGCCAGTCACCGGAGACGTCAGGACCAACGGGACACCGGCCCCCAGGCCCACTGCAAGCACGGAGATCCCAGAGACCCACCAGCCAGCAGCAGCCCAGCCTCGCTCCAACCACAGAGTAACACGCTCCCCGTAGGGACAGAAGCTGATGGTGTGCAAAGTACGTCTTGGTCTTGGGGTTGCGGATGAGGGGGCGCAGCTCGGGCTGTGACGTCTCCGGCCACCCCCTGTACAGGAGCTGAGACTGGGAACTGTGGGGTTGTTTGCAGTTGCAGAGGGAGGGGGTAGGGGCGGTACAGTTCCCAGTCTCAGCTCCATTCTAGGGGGTGACCGGAGACGTCAGGACCAACGGGACACCGACTGCAAGCACGGAGATCCAAGAGACTCACAGCCAGCAGCAACTCTAGCCCAGCCCCGCTCCAACTCCAGAGGAACCCGGGTTGCGGATGAGGGGGCGCAGCTCGGGCTGTGACGTCTCCGGCCACCACCCTGTACAGGAGCAGAGACTGGGAACTGTACCGCCCCTGCAGGTGAGCAGGAGAATGGGGTTGTTTGCAGTTGCAGAGGGAGGGGGCAAGGGCGGTACAGTTCCCAGTCTCAGCTCCATTCCAGGGGGGTGACCGGAGACGTCAGGACCAACGGGACACCGACTGCAAGCACGAAGATCCCGGAGACTCACAGCCAGCAGCAACTCTAGCCCAGTCCCGCTCCAACTCCAGAGGAACCCGGGTTGCGGATGAGGGGGCGCAGCTCGAGTTGTGGGCGAACTGCCACGTCGCTGTAGCGGCGCATCGGGGAGCGGGTTCCTGTTGGTCCTGACGTCTCCGGCCGTCCCCCTGGACAGGAGCTGAGAGACGTCAGGACCACCAGAAGCCGCTCCCCGATGGGCCTCTACGGCGACAAGTGGCAGTTCGCTCACAGCCCGAGCTGCGCCCCCTCATCGGGACATCGACCCCCAGGTCCACTGCAAGCACGGAGATCCCAGAGACTCACAGCCAGCAACAACTCTAGCCCAGCCCCGCTCCAACTCCAGAGGAACCCGGGTTGCGGATGAGGGGCCGCAGCTCGGGCTGTGGGCGAACTGCCACTTGTCGCCATAGCGGCCCATCGGGGAGCGGATTCCTCTGGAGTTGGAGGGACAGGGAGACACAGCGGCTTTTGAGAATGGTGGGCAATCACTGCCAAAGTTCTGCCCACACAGTCAGTACACCTCTCCTACACTTGTCTCCCGCACTAAGATCATCTCGCAGAGAATGATCCCAGCCTAACCCTCCCTATTCTCTCCTATTCTGCAAGAAAAAACTACATTGAAGACTCAAACTCGCGATTGAGTAACTGCCGGGATCGAGGCGCAAACTCGCGACCTTGCGGATATGAGCCGAGCACTCTACCACTACGCTAAAAATCTTCCATTCCGAAAGCCGAAAAATTCTGAATTACGTGTCTGGTCCCAAGGCTTTCAGATAAAAGGTTGTGCACCTGCACATGGAAAATAATTTTGTAGGAGTGGGAAAGAGCAAATGCCTTTCAATTCATTGGTAGTTCTGGAGGACCAATCAAGGCATGTGAGATGAAGCGCCTTCTTCAACCATATAATATATAACCATATAACAATTACAGCACGGAAACAGGCCATCTCGGCCCTTCTAGTCCGTGCCGAACACGTATTCTCCCCTAGTCCCATCTACCTGCACATACCATAACCCTCCATTTCTTTCCCGCCCATATAACTATCCAATTTATTTTTAAATGATAAAATCGAACTTGCCTCCACCACCTTCACTGGAAGCTCATTCCACACAGCTACCACTCTCTGAGTAAAGAAGTTCCCCCTCATGTTACCCCTAAACTTCCGTCCCTTAATTCTCAAGTCATGTCTTCTTGTTTGAATCTTCCCTACTCTCAGTGGGAAAAGCTTATCCACGTCAACTCTGTCTATCCCTCTCATCATTTTAAAGACCTCTATCAAGTCCTCCCTTAACCTTCTGCGCTCCAAAGAATAAAGACCTAACTTGTTCAACCTTTCTCTGTAACTTAGTTGCTAAAACCCAGGCAACATTCTAGTAAATCTCCTCTGTACTCTCTCTATTTTGTTGACATCCTTCCTATAATTAGGCGACCAAAATTGTACACCATACCCCAGAATTGGCCTCACCAATGCCTTGTACAATTTTAACATTACATCCCAACTTCTATACTCAATGCGCTGATTTATAAAGGCCAGCTCACCAAAAGCTTTCTTTACCACCCTATCTACATGAGATTCAACCTTCAGGGAACTGTGCATAATTATTCCTAGATCCCTCTGTTCAACTGCATTCCTCAATTCGCTACCATTTACCATGTACGTCCTATTTTGATTTGTCCTGCCAAGATGTAGCACCTCACACTTATCAGCATTAAACTCCATCTGCCATCTTTCTCAAGCCTTGTAACTCAAAGCTTTGGTCGTAGTAACATCCTGGTGATTTTTTCTGCACTCTTTCCAGCTTAATGACATTGATCTGTGAACCTTAAAAGACTAATTTACGGGATAATGGAGAGGAATTTACCCTAGACTATTTAAATTCAACTTATTCCCATTCAATTCCCACTCCTGCACTAACAGACTGGAACAGCTTCTATTCGGACTATATTTCAATCTTAAAACAATCTCTACTATATATTAGTTTACAGAATTAGGTTGAAGACAGAAAAAGCAGGACCAGCAGGGTAGTGATCTCAAGATTCCTGCCAGTACCTCATGCTAGTGAAGCTAAGAACTGGAAGATTGGGGAAATTATTGTGTGGCTGAGGAGTTGGTGCAGGGGGCAGCCATTTACATTTCTGGATATTTGGGATCTCTTCTGGGGCAGTGGTAATCGGTACAAAAGGAATGGGTTCCACCTTAACTGGAGGGGGACCAACATCCAAGCTGGCAGGTTTGCTAATGCTACACGGGAGGGTTTATAGACAATAAAATGCCCGAGGCCATTAAACACAACAACAAATAAGCTCTGAGCTCTGAACTGCAAAAGACTATATTATTATTGCACTATATCTGTTATTTATTGAACTTTTTCTCTGTTATGTACTATGTTTACATATTCACATATTCTGTTGTGCTGCAGCAAGTAAGAATTTCATTGTCCCATCCAGGATATATGACAATAAAACACTCTTAACTCTTGAATCCCTCTCAGAATCTTATATGTTTTAAATTCGATAACCATTTGTTGTTTTAAACTCAAATAACTACAGACCCAAGTGCTGAGTCAGGTGCAGAATAGAGTGATAAAGGCATCTATCTATCTATCTGTCTGTCTGTCTGTCTGTCTGTCTGTCTGTCTGTCTGTCTGTCTGTCTGTCTGTCTGTCTGTCTGTCCTCTAAAACTCTCATCTTGTATATGTGTGTGTATTTACATTTTCGCAAAAACACTACGCGGTACCAATAACATTTTTACATATTCTGATTCAGATTTTTCCCCTCCAGGCAGTGATCAGGTTCACTTAAGATTTGATCCTAAATTTCACAAATTATTTGCGATTAAAGCTTTAAAAATGCCAACCTTGACAAGATTTTTACTGTTAAAATCAATCCTCTCAGCTTCCAACACATTTTGATACAAAGTTGCAAGACAGTCTGAACTTTTTACCACAATGGGATATCACAGCAAATACACCCAGCATTTGCAACAACGTTGCCATCATAGCTTCGGGTATTGCAATTGGGGAAGTGCAATTGGGATTTGTTTTTCAAGTCCATTGCTGGGGGAGGCAGCTAGAATCTTACATTCGGCAACGGGTTGAGTTGGGGGACTAACTGTGGGGGCTATGGGTTAGTGGTGCAATATTGTGTGGGGGAACAGGTTGCGTTGGGGGACATATGTGTATATGTGGTTGTCTTTACATCGTCGCAAAAACACTATGCACTAACATTTTTACATATTTCGATTGACATATTTCCCCTCGGGGCAGGGATCACTGGGTGAAACGATCGGCTGGGATTCTATGCTCTGGAATTTAGAAGGATACGAGGGGATCTTATTGAAACATATAAGATTATAAATGATTTGGACATGCTAGAGGCAGGAAACATGTTCCCAATGTTGGGGAAGTCCAGAACCAGGGGCCACAGTTTAAGAGTAAAGGGTAACCCATTTAGAATGGAGATGAGGAAACACTTTTTCACACCAAGAGTTGTGAGTCTGTGGAATTCTCTGCCTCAGAGGGAGGTGGAGGCCGGTTCTCTGGATACTTTAAAGAGAGAGCTAGATAGAGGTCTTAAAGATAGTGGAGTCAAGGGATATGGGGAGAAGGCGGGAATGGGGTACTGATTAGGGATGATCAGTCATGATCACATTGAATGTTAGTGCTGGCTCAAAGGACCAAATGGCCTACTCCTGCATCTATTGTCTATTGTTTATTATCACCTTTTCTGAACATTTTATGCTTTATTTCTCAACTTATTCTCGACTCATTACTGATTAAAAATCTAAAAAAGTCAAAAGACTTTGAAATTATAACCATCAGCTTCAATTGATGATGTCACAATGGCTCTGCTAGCAGTGATCAGCCTCAGTGAAGATTTAATCCTATATTTGACATGTTATTCACGATTAAAACTTGAAAAATGCCAACTTTCATCAGATTGTTACATATTCTGATTCACAATTTTCCCCTCGAGGCAGAGATCATGTTTACCGAACATTTTATGCTTTATTTCACGACTTATTACTGATTAAAGTTTAAAAAAATCAAAATGCCTTGATTTCAAACCGACCAACTTCAACTGATGACGTCACAATGGCTCGACTAGCAGGAGGAGGGCGAATTGCTATTGTAACACGCAGGACAAGTACAATTGGATTTTTTTAATGAGGGAGGCAAGGGGAATGCTGGAATCTTACATTTGTAAATGGCTTGAATTGGAGGACCACGTCTCCCGTGGGGGTACAGATAGGGAATGGGTGTGTTGAGGGAGCATACCCAACGGGTCTGCACTTTGTCTAGTGTATATATATATAAAACTAAAACTCTCATCTTGTTATTTTCCAGTTTTTTATTTTTTTTACATTTGTGCAAATTCGGTACATGATAGCACTACGATGTTTTGCCATCTTACTCAACATTCTCCTGTGCTGCAAGAGCGACAAGTTTTGTACAGGTCGGTGGTATATTAAAAAAGTTATAAAGGTTTAAAAATCTTTACACCGGCATGCGCAGATTCTTCTCCGCTCCTGTCAGTCATCGCCTAGACGGTATAGCCCCTTCCTGCACCATTGTCGCCCTGATTGGCCGCTTCCGCTGTCAGTCACCGGTGCCTGCTCACCTCTCCCGGTGCCCGCCCGTCTCTGCCGGCGCCCGCCCGTCCCTCTGCCGGCGCCGCTGGAGCTGATGGTGCTCTTGAGCCGTGCCGAGGATCACAAGGCCTGGGTGCTGAGCCTGGCTCTGAAGTCGCAGACGGCTGATGCTCCTCCGGGTCACGCAAGAAGGGAGAGGAGTGGCAACCTCAAGATCCTGAGGAGTTGAGGAGGAAGTCTGGGGGGAGGATTGAGGGAGAGGAGGGGTGGGGAGGGAGAGAAGGGGTGAGGGGGGGGATAAAAGTGGGGGGGGTGAGGAGGGGGAGTGGGTGAGGAGGGGGGGGTAGGAGGGGAAGGGAGTGGGATAAGGGTAAGGAGGAGAAGGTAATTATGGAGGGAGGGGGTGACTGAGGGTAGGGTAAAGGAGAGGTGAGGGAGGGATTGGGGGAGGGTAAGGGGAGAGGGGAAAGAAGAGGGAGGAGGTGAGGAGGGAGAGTGGGGAGGAGGGGGAATAAAGGGAGAGGAGGGTAACTGGGGGAGATGAGGAGGGGATAGTGAGGGTGATAGGGGAGGTGAGTAGTGGGGAGGTGGGGGATAGAGGGATAGAAAGGGGGTAGGGAGGGGAGAGGAGTTATGTAGGGAGAGAAGGGTGTGACGTGGGTAGGGGAAAGGAGAGGGAGGGATAGGTGAGGGCGGGAATCGGAGAGGGGACCTATCATTAGACAACCCTTTCATTAACTTCTTGTGCATTTGTAACAAGATTTCCATACTTCTTGATTTCATTACATATGCATTGCAAAATCAAACGATATTCCATGCATTTATTTCCTGCGGTTTTTATTGTACCAGCATGCTAACCTTTTGCGTTCCACGTTAGAGGATGGTCTGATCTTTTCATATTGCAGAATTTTGCAATCACTCTCCATTGAACTTTTTTTGCTTCCTCACTGTCTATACAATGATCCTATGCATGTGCATTTGCAGGCTCTTTGTATTCTCCATACAGCTTGCTTCCCCAGCTATTTTGTATTGCTGGTAAGTCTAGTTTCAAGATACTCTGTCGCATTATCTAAAGCCTTTACATTGCAATTAGTTGAAGCACACATGGAGTTCTCAGAATTGCTGTCTTTTTTGTGGGGATTAATGGGAATTGCTAATAGTTTTGCTGTCATTACCTTGTAAAATTTAGATCGATAAATGATTTAGTCAGCACTTCACTGCAATGTGTACCACCAAGTGGAATATGGGCAGTGGGAACAATTCTAAGAGTTCTCCTTGAATTAGCAGACTATTTGAATTTGGGTGGAAGTTGCTATTTCTTTATTATCACTGAATTCAGTGGCGCAGCGGAAGAGTTGCTGCTTGCAGGGCCGGAGACCCGGGTTCGATCACAACTACGGGTGCTGTCCATACGGAGTTTGTACATTCTCCCCATGACCTACATGGGTTTTCTCCGAGATCTTCGGTTTCCTCCCGCACTTCAAAGACGTGCAGGTTTGTAGGTTAATTGGCTTGGTATAAATGTAAATTGTCCCTAGTGTGTGTAGGATGGTGTTAATGTGCGGGGATTGCTGGTCGGCGCGGTCCAGGTGGGCTGAAGGGCCTGGTTCCGCGCTGTATCTCTAAACTAGACTAAACTAAACAAAAAATCCTGCAATTCTCTACTTAATCTCATTTTGGGAGTTAAAATTGCAACAGTTCAGGCCAAAATGGAATATGCAATAAATTCAGTGTAATCACATCAGAAAAACAACTGCCTAGCAACTGCTTAATGCAATGTCTAAAATAAACCATAATTCCATGAAAATCTCTCACAAAATGTACATTTTTTTCTGAGCTTCGACACATTATCAGGCTGAAGATAGACATAAAGTGCTGGAGTAACTCAACTAGTGAAGCAGCATCTCTGTAGAAAAAGGATAGGTGATGATTCTGGTCGGGACCTTCAGACTTCCTGATCTGAAATACTGCATGACCCGCTGAGTTACTCCAGCACTTTGTGCCTATATTTGATATAAACCAGCATCTGCAGTTCTTTGTTTCTACATTATCAGCCTATTCTGATTTTCTTTTAATTTGTTCCCCATCCCTTTTGGATTGTCCAGTGATTTTGGAAATAAGTTAGAGATTTGTGCAGGAGAAAATCCACATGGTCATAGGGACAATGTTCAAATCACGTACAGACAGCACCCGTAGCCAGGATCAAACCTGCATCTCTTGTGTTGTAAGGCAGCAACTCTACCGCTGTGCCACCATGCCGCCCCAGTTATACAGCATGGAAACAGATCATTTGGCCACTATGTCCACACTAACCAATGGGGACACATGTGTATTGTTCCCATCTTCAGGCATTGGCCCATTGCCTTCAAATCCAAGGAGATTTAAATGCTTGTTATGGGAATTCTGAAATGCTGTCAGTGAATTGGTCTCCACATCTCTCTCAGTGAGTGCAAGTCAGGTTCTTACCACTCTCTGGAAGGTCTATCCCACATTCCCCCCTAAATATCTTGCCCCTTATTCTAAATCCATGTCATTTTATTTACCTCTGATATGGGGAATAGTTTCCTGCAGTCTACCTACCAATATCCTTCATAATTTTATGTACCTTTATTGTTTCCATCATGTATGGGCAGCACAGTGGTGCAGCAGGTAGAGCTACTGCCTCACAGCGCCAAAGACCCGGGTTTTCTCCTGACCTCAGGCACTGTCTGTGTGGAGATTGTATGTTCTCCCTGTGACTGAGTGGATTTCCTCCGAGTTCTCTGGTCTCCTCCTACATCCCAAAAATGTGTGGCTTTGTATGTTAATTGGCCTCTGCAAATTGTCCATAATGTGTAGATGGTGGACGAGACAGTGGGACTACATAGCACTAGGGTGAACAGGTAAACATTGATTGGCATGGACTCGGTCAGCCGAAGGGCTTGTTTCGTCCATGCTGTATTTCTAAGATAGACTGAACTCAACATCCTGCACTCCACAGTCAACAGACTGAGTCTCTCCAGTCTTCTCTCATAACTGAAATGCCCCATCTCCATCACAGCCAGGTGAATCTCCTCTGCTCTCTGTGAAATGCAATCACATCTTTCCTACAGTGATGACTAGAACTGCACATATCATTCCAGATGATGTTTGACCAAGCCTTAATAAAGTTGAAGCATAACCTCCCTGCTCTTGGATTCAATGCCCCAACTATGAAAGGCAGTATCCCATAGGTCTTAACCCCATTATCTACGTATGCTTCCATTTCCAAGGATCTTTGGACTTGTACGCAAGATCCCCACTGTCCCTCAGTGCTCCTTAGGATCCAACCATTCACAATGTCTGTCGTAAGGGCCTGTCCCACATGCCGATTTTTTTCGGCGACTGCCGGTGTCATATCAATGTCACCAAAACATTTTGAACATTTCAAAATCCAGCGGCGACAAAAAAAATGTTGCAACACTTGAAAAAACACCGCGTGTCATACATCATCATGCCGCATCATGCCACAAATCTTTCAGTGACCTGATATGTCAATCAATGATGCCGGCAGTCGCCGAAAAAATCGCCAAGTGGGACAAGCCCTTTAGTTTAATTAATACTTCCAACATGGATTACTTCAAACTTATCTGACTCATAGAAAGATCCTGCAGGGAAACAGACCGTTTTGGCCTACCTTGTCCATACTGATTGTGAGTGATCAACACTAATTGCACGTCTCAGTTAGGTACATATCCTTCCAATCTTTTCCTATATAATTAAGTCCAAATGCCTTTTAAAATGTTTTAATAGCACCTTTCAGTACATCAGTACATCAGTCACAGAAAGTAAGCATGCAGGCACAGTAGACAGCGAAGAAAGCAAATGGCATATTGGCCTTCATAGCAAGAGGATTTAAGTATAGGAGCAAGGAGGTCCTACTGCAGTTGTACAGAAACCACACCTAGAGTATTATGTGCAGTTTTGATCTCCTAATTTGAGGAAAGACATTCTTGCTATTGAGGGAGTGCAGCGTAGGTTCACCAGGTTAATTCCCGGGATGGCACAACTGACAAATGATGAAAGAATGGATCGATTGGACTTGTATTCTCTGGAATTTAGAAGGGTGAGAGGGGATCTTATAGAAACATATCAAATTCTTAATGGATTGGAAACGCTAGATGCAGGAAAAATGTTCCCGATGTTGGGGGAGTCCAGAACCAGCGGTGCAAGCATAAGGGGTAGGCCATTTAGGACTGAGATGAGGAAAAACATTTTCACCCAGAGAGTTGTGAATCTGTGGAATTCTCTACCACAAAAGGCAGTGGAGGCCAATTCACTGGATGCTTTCAACGAAGAGTTAGATAGAGCTCTTAAGGTTAACGGAATCAAGGGATATGGGGAGAAAACAGGAACGGGGTACTGATTTTGGATGATCAGGCATGATCATATTGAATGGCAGTGCTGGGTCGAAGGGCTAAATGGCCTACTCCTGCACCTAATTTCTATGTCTGCCCTATGTCCTCTGGCAGTATCATCAACATAAGTGCAATTGTAACATGACATCTCAACTCTTGTACTCAGTGTTCCATTAAATTCCTGCCTATTTGAGCCTTTGACACTGAGCCAATCCCAGTTAATATACAGGAATTAAATACTCGCATTATTTTGATTGTGTATCTCAGATGATTCAAGGAAAAGTATAACTGTTATTCCTGTCTCACTACATTCCTCCAATTATAAAAAGAGACCTATTTTGAGTGGATCATGCCAATGGTCTACATGCTCTTAACCCAATTTTTCATTCTGCGGATTGTATTCATTCGGATTATTCTGGCAGGGATACAATGGTCTGAATGATTACGCCTCTGCTATAAATGTCCACAATCCACATGTCTAGATATTGATTGGAAGCGTAAATAGTGAATTGATCTTCCTTTCCAGTTACTGTTGCATTCCAAACATTGCAATATATCAAATGATTCTTGACAGAAGAGGATCATAACTGTTATCATCTACTTTTAGGGAGTTGGCTATTAGCAAAGAAAGGACCGCTACTTCTTTAAAAATAAAGAAATAGCACAGATGAAGGAAGTATTTAATTTACTTTGTGGAACAATATTACAATTCTGTGTGAGCAAATGTTATGTGAGATTAGCATTTAATCTTGTGAATCACCTAGCCTTGATTTTTATTTTATTTTTTATTTTACATTCTTTTTGCTCAACAGATCACATTCAGATTATTGGACTACTATCTCTGTCTCAACTGAAATAGTGTCTGTTGTGCCAAGTTGAGTTTTTAACAATAGTGGGTAGTAAGGTTAATAACTATCCAATCATTAACTTCATGTTAACTCAAAGTTAACTCAAATAAATATAAATACTACTGTGGAATTCATTGCCGCTGAAGGCTGTGGAGGCCAAGTCAATGGATATTTTAAGGTGGAGATTGACAGATTCGTCATTAGTACAGTGGTTATGGGGAGAAGGCAGGAGAATGGGGTTCTTTTTATCGAGTCCACACACATGATTAGAAGTTGTTCAGCCAGAGCTGAACACACTTCTCGGCATTTGCATACAATGGTGGGAGAATAGGGTTGAGAGAGAAAGATAGATCAGCCATGATTTGATGGTGGAGTAGATTCGATGGGCTGAGTGGCCTAATTCTGCTCCTACAACATGAACTTATGAAATGAATGCAGGCCTCATATCAATTTATTCTAATAAACACCATGCTTATTTTATTCAAAAAAATCAGTGATAAACATATTTGATACAATAGGAGTAATGATTAAAGGAATTTGTATATTTTATTTCACTTTTCTTTATCATATTATTTTGTCATTATATATATATCCTTATCATTTTATTTATACTGTAAATATTGTATTTGCTGAATTTCAGTGCAAGAGGAAATGGTCAGTTGCACAACACAGTTGGATAATTGATTCAATTAATTCAATTGGTGTAAGGAGAATCAAACAGCCTGAAGCTTCAGGGGGAGCAGTCAAAAGTGTTCATTAATGCCATTCTAACAAGCGAGCCACCTCCTACTGAGATTAAGCACAATTGCCTTAGCTAGTTTTCCTATTATCAACCTCTTGAAGTTACCATTAAACCAGAGTTAAATCTGCAAAATAAAAATTGGTGACCGTAACTTAAATATACTGTGGTGAATGACTCCCTTCCCCAAATCCCTATTTGCCATTAACAAAGCACAAGCCACAAAAATAATGGACTAGTTTAACCTGGCATCATGTTTCGTACGGACATTGTGAGCTGAAAAGTCTGTTCCTGTGCTGTACTGTTCTGCGATCAATGTTCCAGTCACCAGGCTCCTGAATGACTGTGTCTTGGCTCCAGCAACATTCAAAGAGCTCAACCCGATCCAGGATAAAATAGTCTGTGTCCTGGCATGCCATCCAACATCATAAATATTCTCCCCTAGTAGTAAATTGAATAACATCTGCAAGATGCACTGTAGCAAGTAGCTTTAAATAATTTATCAATTTGAATGCCTAATCCCTTCACTCATGTACAGTTCCTGGTTTCTAACCAATTACAATATATTCTAAGATAGACACAAAGTGCTAGAGTAACTCAGCAGGTTAGACAGCATCTCTGGAGAAAAAGAATGGGTGACGTTTCAGGTTGGGACCCGCTGAATCACTCCAGCACTTTGTGTCTATCTTCTGTATATATCAGCATCTAACAGTTCCATTCTACACAGAACATATTCTAAGCCCATTTGGTTCCCCATTACCTTTCAATGGAGCAATGTTGTTGTGCAATCTGGTCACGTCATTCTGACACTCCACATATGTAATCATGTGGCTGACACCGAAATGGTCAAACAAGTGGATAATAAACCTTATCACATATATTTCTATTAAAAAAATTGCAACAAAATGGCTTTCTGTTTCAATCGCTGACTTTGCTGATTTCCACGGTTTTTACCTTCAAATTATAATTTTTCACGACTCTTCACCTGTTTCCTTACTTTTGCTCTGTTCTCTGTCAGATTATTTTATGTTCCAACAATTTCAGTTCAGAAACTGTTGTCAGATACATTTAATTAAACGCATGTCAGAAGAACATATGAAACCAGCAAAAAGCTGAAAGGTTATTGCTGCCTGTTAAGAATTTGTGATTGACTGCATTGTGAAATGAATCAGAAGCTTGACTCTCTGCCAAATTATCTCCCACCGATGCCCAGTAGATTTGTGATGTTTTGAGGTAGGGACATGGCAGACAACCTCGACTTGGCAGATGGAAAGTGGCCAAGACCCACAGGGCTATAATAAATGAAGAGACTTGAATCCTTTGGAAGCAAACCAGTTGTACCTCCAACTCCATTTGACTGCTATAATGAAAACTGCAAAATGCACAAACATTACAGGAATTTTTGTAATCAATTATCCAAATACAGTGTCTGAAAATGGGTCAATGAGTTGTCCATTGATTGTAATGTAATATGTAGTATCTTCTTGCTTATCTAAAAGCTCATGCTTTTCCTAGTCATGTACTGTAGCTATTAAGAAAAAAGGGGGGGAAAGAAATTACCAATATCCATATCCAACTTGCCCACATCGACCATAGTGCCCCAACTTCACTTGCCACCACTCCTTTCTTCCAGTTTTCTTCCCCCTACTACTATCAGTCCAAAGAAGTGTCCCAACCTGAAATGTCGCCTGTCCATTTCCATCGAGAAATCTTGCCTGACCCTCTGACTTCCTGCAGCACTTTCTGCTCTACTTTTCAAAACTCAATGTGGCCAAAAAAATCAATAGTAACATTTGGCAGCAAGAGGAATCTGTGGTTAAGTATTAGTTCCTGATCAATCACTCAAGCTGGTGCATAGGAAGGAACTGCAGATGCTGGTTTAAACCGGATAGACACAAACAGCTGGAGCAACTCATTGGCACAGGCAGCATCTCTGGAGAGAAGGAATGGGTGACCTTTTGGGTCGAGAACCTTCTTCACTCCCCACTCCCAACCCCACTCACCCACCATACCATCCCTCTCATATTCTAAGGACGTGCAAGTTGGGAGGTTAATTGTGCAATACAAATTATCTCTAGTATGTAGATGAGTGATAGAATCTGGGGCGAGTTAATAGGAAAGTGGGGAGAATTATTAGTGTGAAAAGGTGATCAAGTGCAGCATCTTCAGTCAGAGACTGATTGCACCAATGTGCAAAACGGAGAGACATAGGAAGTCTTGTATACCAGCTGCTATAAGGTTTTATAATGCACAAAAATTTTAACTTATTATGTATTGAAGATATCTGTTGAAATGTGTGGTGTTATGTCTGTCTTGAAGCTGTTGTGGCACTGTAATTTCCTGTAAAGGATTATTAAAGGTTATTCTATCTTCTATCTTCTATCGAGAACCTTCTTCAGACCCGAAGAAGGGTCTCGACCCAAAACATCACCCATTCCTTCTCTCCAGAGATGCTGTCTGTCCCGCTGAGTTACTGAAGCTGGTGCTGCTGTTTGGATAGGTGATAATAGGATCGCCCCCGTTGGCCTTCTCCCTAAAGAGGTTTTCAGTGAAACATTCCTGGAAGGTGGTGGTGATCAGAGTCAATGCGCCTGCAAAACCTGGCCGCAGAAAGCAATGAAAGACATTATGGAAGCTACTTGATAATTCCACCCACAGTTTTCAGTTCAATATCCTGATTGTTAAAAAGGCCCCTGCTCGAGTGACTGTTCACTTATGTCCTTAAAATCCATTATGCAGATGTCTTTAGTGTTCCAACATGTCAGCTAGCAAGAAACCTACTCAAAATTTGATGTGCAATGATTTGCAGAGCATGTTTGTGGACATTTTAACAATGGATACAATTTTGGGGGATGTTATTGAACATACTCAAGGCAAAAAAAACTACAACTTTAAATGAATTAGAAAAGTCAAGCACATTAAGATGAAATAATTCTTCTACAATTATTCCAAAAAGATGAAAGTAACAAGGATGAGGTAAAGGGTAATCAAAAAGCCTAACAAAAGTAAATTAACAGCTAAAAATTAATTCTGTGCTAGCAAGATGCACTGAAGTGGTGAGAATAATAACATATTTAAATGGACTTGAATCTGACAAGGTAATAAATATTCTGACTGATTACTTCCTCAATGTCTTCATAAGGGAAGACATAAACAACATATCTCATGAATGTAAGGATTGAAGATCTGGACAAGCTGAACTGGCTCAAAACAAATAGATCCCCAGTGTGAGACAATATTTCTCTCACAATGTTGAGAGAGATTAGTGAAGCAACTTGCGAGGCATTAAGAATCATAATGAGGAGGTGAATGGAGATTGGGGAAGATTGGAAATAAATTAATGGAGGGTCCATATTCAATAAGAGCAATACAACAGTTAAGGCAACGATAAAGTTATTAAACGTCAAGCTATGTAATGGAATTGATTATTGACTATAATCTTTAAAATTAATATTTGATTATGGATAGAATATAAAATGCCTTCAATTAATGAATCATTGTGCAGAATAACTTCTACATCCATAAATGCTGTGAAAATATATACTAGAGCCTTCCTTCAGTTGTACAAAGATAAAATAAGAAATCTGCACAAATAGGTTAGCACCATCTTAATTAAGCAAAACGTTGTAAATATATCAATAACTCTTGTCAGATGTATGGAAAACATGTCTTAAATGAATGTTTCAAAAATTAAAACTGATGGCAAGTTAAATTAACTAAATTAATGTTAATGAGTTGTCTATTTTTCAATTAATCAGCAGCAGCATTGCAAACATTTTAAACTGCATGAATTGCATTTCTTTTTATTCAGCACACTGAGGAACTAATGAGTAGCAAAAGTCAAGTCCAATGTCAGGCAAGGTAAATGAAGTGTACACTATGCATACAGCACCTGTTCATGTCTATATTAAGCTTGTACTCCTGCTGTGTTTCCATATGGTGTTTAGTATACCCCCTAAGCTATTTTTATCTTGATGGATTTTATTTCCTCCATATCTTGTTTATGTTTCATTAATCCATTTCTTCTCAAGGCATCGAAATATACTATACATTATGATTTAAAAAGTAATTGCATCTTGAATCATGAAAGTTGAAAGCATAATTTGTGAATTGGTTGAATTGTCCTCAGAAGTTGGAAGTTAGACACCAAAGTAGAGATGATGGAGCTGATGTCTACATCTCTGTCATACATTGTCAAGTTGAGCTGAACACGATTCACCTGACCACTGTCTCCTTGGTCTATGACAGTGGGAAAGAGGGAGTGCTTGAGCAGTTTGCTGGAGGGCCCATGAAAAAGGGAAAGGAATGGACGTCCGAAGGTTGAGGTCTGTGCTGGGTGGAACCTGAAACAAATTAAATAACAAAAGGAAGGATGGTGCTAATGAAAAGGATGTGGAAATGAGACGTGTAAATAGATGAAAATAAAAAAATAGGAAGTTCTGGAAATACTTAATAGGTCGTACAGCATCAGTGAAACAGATGGGCAGGTAACTTTCAGTGCTATCTATGTGAAGTTTGCACATTTTCCATGTGACCGCTTGGGTTTCGTCTGGGTGATCCAGTTTCCACCCAGATCCCAAAGCCATGCAGGTTTGTTGGTTAATTGGCCTCTGTAAATTGCCCTTATTATGTTGGGAATGGATGCAAAGGTGGGACAACATAGACCTAGTGTGAATGGGTGATCAATGGTCAGCATGCTCAGTGGGCTGAATGGCCCATTTCCATCAAAATGACACAAAGGGCTTGGAAAACATGGATAGGTGACATTTCAGGTCAAGACCCTTCTTCAGACATCCTGTTTCAATGCTGTATCTTTCAATCATTCAATCAAAACTAAATACGGACCTGGCAAATGACAATGGTATTAAATCCACATATAATATACAGATAGAATCATTTCAATGATCAACCATCAACAGTTCAGCAGTCTTATAACAGTGAATTTTAATGTCCAATGAAGCCCCAATTAGAAGAAATTCATAATTTTGATGGTGATGGAATAAAATCTTCGGATTTAAGGAAATAAGGAAACTCTCATGGCCAATAACTGATTCCATGCCATTTTAAAGGAACTTATAAAATATAGAAAAATACATAGTGCTGGAACAACTCAACGGATTAGGCAGCTTCTCAGGAGAACATGGATAGGTAACATTTCAGGTCCAGACACATTTTCAGACCAATATTGGTAGGCAGGGGGAGGAAGCATGGAAGAAAGGAGGGGCAGGACAAAGCCTGGGGTGGAAATGTCAAAGACTTGAGAGCATAGCTTCAAGATGAAAAGGATAAAGTTGAAAGGAAATGGCTGGAGCACATTTCTACACAGAGGCTGATAGGTGTCTGGCATCGCGGCCAGGGTGTGATGGTTAAGGCAGATACGATAGTGGCATTTAAGAGGTTTCCAGATAGGCACATGGATATGTAGGGCATTGAGGGCTATGGAACATGAAAAGGCAGATAACCATATAACCATATAACCATATAACAATTACAGCATGGAAACAGGCCATCTCGACCCTTCTAGTCCGTGCCGAACACATATTCTCCCCTAGTCCCATATACCTGCACTCAGACCATAACCTTCCATTCCCTTCCCGTCCATATAACTATCCAATTTCTTTTTAAATGATAAAAACGAACCTGCCTCCACCACCTTCACTGGAAGCTCATTCCACACAGCCACCACTCTCTGAGTAAAGAAGTTCCCCCTCATGTTACCCCTAAACTGCAGTCCCTTCATTCTCAAGTCATGTCCCCTTATTTGAATCTACCCTACTCTCAGTGGGAAAAGCTTTTCCACGTCAACTCTGTCTATCCCTCTCATCATTTTAAAAACCTCTATCAAGTCCCCCCTTAACCTTCTGCGCTCCAAAGAATAAAGCCCTAACTTGTTCAACCTTTCTCTGTAACTTAGTTGCTGAAACAACTCAACGGATTAGGCAGCTTCTCAGGAGAACATGGATAGGTAACATTTCAGGTCCAGACACATTTTCCAGCATCCAGACACAATAAGATTAGTTTATCTTAGCATCATTTTCAGCACAGACGTTGTGGGCTGGCTGGCCTCTTCCTGTGCTGTACTGTTCTATGTTCACAATTTTTAGTCAGACCCCTTTATTCTACATGACATCAAAAAGTGACTGTGTAGCAGGGATGTAGCAAAGGCAGTGACTGTGATAATATACAGCATTAATTTGAATAACTATGTATCAGATGGCAGAGGTACTTATGCAGAACCAAGTCTCCAATGCCTATGTGAGGTCTACTTTGGTATTTGTTAAAGGGAACTGTCTGAATGAATCTCAGCAAATTAAACCCAATAAAACTGCAGGTGCTGGAAATTTTAAATAAACACCAAAAAGTACTGGAAACGCTCACAAGATCAGGCAGCACCTGTAGAAAAGAAGCAGCGTTAACATTTCAGGTCTGAGACCCCTCAAGAGGTTCAAAGGTTCAGAGCATCTCTCCTAGAGTCTATACAGTGTAGAAACAGGCCCAACTTGCCCACACCGACCAACATGTCCTAGCTACACTAGTCCCACTAATACTCTAGTTCACTGGAAGTATTCAAGAAAGAGTTAGATTTAGCTCTTAGGGCTAATAGAATCAAGGGATATGGGGAAAAAGCAGGAACAGGGTACTAATTCTGGATGATCAGCCATGATCATATTGAATGGCGGTGCTGGCTTGAAGGGCCGAATGGCCTACTCCTGCACCTTACTTTCTATGTTTCTATGTTTCTGCCTGTTTTTGGCCCATACCCCTCTAAACCTATCCTATCATATCCTGTCTAAATGTTTCTTAAACGTTGCAATCGTACCTGCCTCCACCCTCCTCTGGCAGCTCGTTCCATACTCCCACCACCCAACTTTGTTGCAACTTAAAGCCACCTTTTTTTAAAGTATTTATCCCAGTTCAGACAAAGGCTCTCTCATATTTCCGCTTGCTACGTGAGCAAATGCCAAACCTTAGAGTTCATGCTGGAAGTCTATATCAAGTAGGTCAACTTAAATATAAAAGCATACCTATCCCAGCAGCTTCTCCTTGCAATCCCCAGCCACCAGCATTCCCTCCCACAGGCAAGTCCCAACTCTGCCAAGCAACCTAAACACGTCACCAGTTGCTATCCTCCTCACCTCATAAGTCATCAAAGGCACGGAGCCTCCACACTCCAGCCCAACAGTGGAGACGCATGCTGCAGAAAGACATTTTAGCATGTTCTGCAGGTAAAATGTAGGATCTTTGCTGCAGAACTTTCTCGTTCTTTCTGCCCCTTTTGAAGAACGGGGGTGGGTGGGTGGGTGGGCTAACGTACCTCGTGGAAAACTGCGCATGCGCGTTGACAGCAGCTGCATTAATCCAGAGCGGGGGGGTCCACTCCACGAGGAAAGACATTGTGGGGTCAGCAGCTGTCAATCGTTATATATTTTTTAAATGTCAGTTTGGGAAACCCCCACAGCTAAAGGGGCGTGGCTTCACAAGCTGCGCCAGCAGTGAGGAGAAAGCTCTTCAGTGCGTGAGCACCGCCGACCTTGCGATCTGCAGAACAAAGATCCTATAGCGGAGCTGTAGGATCTTTGCTCTTTAGAAAATATCTCGGGAAATATTTGACCAAATTTATTGGGGATTCGATTTTTGAAATCATATGGAAAATTTCTACCAGAAGATGTAAAAAAATCACTGTTATTGTAAAGTCAGCAGCTGGGCAGCAGTCAGATTAAAAAAAAAGGTCAGATTGGTCAACAATTTTAATTAAAAAGTCGGGAAAATAATGTACCAAATGTACACAGGAGTGGATTTCTAAAATCACAAGGATAATCTCTACTGATGGGTGGGTGGAGTAACATACCTCGTGGAAAACAGCGCATGCGCGTTGGCAGCAGCTGAATTAATCCACAGCGGCGGGGGTAGGGGCGGGGCCAGGAGGCAGGTAGGCCTTGATTAGTGGGCATGTGGGCATTGTGACATCAGCAGCTGGCAAGCGGTGATTATTTTTTTTAAGTGAGTTTTGTGAACAATTTTATTCAAATCTGGGGAACTAATTGAGCAAATTTAGAGAAGAATGGGATTTCTGAAATCATAACTTAAATCCCTACCGAAATATGTAAAAATCTCTGCGTTTTTGCATCTGGCTTTCGAGGAAATACGTTTCAAAGGCAAAATGACACAAACATACACCACACACACACACACACACACACACACACACACACACACACACACACACACACACACACACACACACACACACACACACACACACACACACACACACACACACACACAGTTTTAAAAGTATATAGATATCATATTTCCAAGAATATGTTCAATGATTCAATTCAATTATATTTTATTGCTTTGTTTTGCATATAACTGGTACAAATCATACAGCAGACCTCACCTAGGCAGTACACAAGAGTCGCCACATGTCCAGCACTGACAAAGGTACAAATGTTCACCGAACATTTTAACAGTTAGGCTCTATGTAAGAGCAATCACTATTCACAATTCATTACCTGTTCAATTAGTTTTGTTTAGTTTAGAGATACAATGTGGAAACAGGCCAATCAGACCACCGTGTCCGCACCGACCAGCGATCCTCACACACTGACACACACTAGGGACAATTTACAATTTTAACAAGCTAATTAGCGTACAAACCTGTACATCTTTGGAGTGTGGGAGAAAACCGGAGCACCCGGAGAAAACCCATGCAGGTCACGGTGAGAACGTACAAACTCCATGCAGACAGTACCTGTAGTCAAGATTGAACTGGGGTCTCTGGAGCTGTAAGGCAGCAACTAAAGGAATTTTTGCCAGAATGTAGCTCTTCTTTGAATGCAATTGCTAAAGTATTCTAGAAAGCTTGCACACTATCGAAGGCAAATTTAATCTGTTCAATATCCCTCCCCTTGGACTGGATCCACCTTCCCTCCATCACTGCATCTTTACTCAGTACCATAAACTAGTTACATTCTGCACTGCCATATGTGGAAAGAAAGTGACCAAAATCATACAGAAACACCAATACCTTTGTATTCTCATCCAAGAAAGACACCAAATTCTGGAGTAACTCAGCGGGACAAGTAGCATCTCTGGAGAGAAGGAATGGGTGACAATTCGGGTTGAGACCCTTCTTCAGACTTTAGCATTTGTGTCTATCTTTGGATTAAACCAGCATCTGCAGTTCCTTCATAAACATATTCTCATCCAAGTCTGACCACCACCTCATTTTGGAAATAGTCTGCCGTTACATCATCATGCAAGTATCCATTGCTGGGTTTAGTTTAGGCATGGAAAAAGACAAAGAGGAATCTAGAGTAAAAAATTACTTGAACGAGGGCCAATCTATGAGTGTTAAAAAGATGAATTTAAAATAAAAGATTTGTAAAGGAAAACCAGATTAAAATAGGGTGGTCCTTCACAAAGAGATGTTTTGGGTCAATTTCCAAGTAGCGGAAATGTGTCATGACAGTAGTCAGAGATGGTAGACACAAAATGCTGGAGTAACTCAGTGGGACAGGCAGTATCTCTGGAGAGAAGGAATGGGTAACGTTTCTGGTCGAGACCCTTCTTCAAACTGATGTCAGGGGAGTGGGCGGGACAGAGATAGAATGTAGTCGGACACAGTAAGAATGGTGGGATGTCGGAAACAGTTAGGCTGGTGGGAGAATCGGAGACAGTAAGACTGGTGGGAGATGTCAGAGATGTCCAGATGACAAATAAAACAGGGTTATAACACAAAAAAGAACGTGTGACAGGTGACCACTTGAGCAGACAAGTGAGAAACAGGATGAAAAAGAGAAGCATTGAAGGAAATAAGAAAGGCAGAGAAACTAGATAGATATCAAATATAAAAAAACATACAAATGCACAGCGACATTTGATTCGTAAACAAATAGCGAGAGAAAGAATGGAGTTGATTAAGAATCATATAGTGGAACTTTAAATGGAATCTAGGCAAGGCATTAAATGAGTATTGCAACTGTTGTTACCAAGAGCATGCTGCACTTGTTACAATAAGAGAGATGATAGGTACTGTAGATGGCTTATGCATGCAACCAATCACATAGCTCTGAAAATCGCGCCTGCAGAGACACAGCCTTTTTTCCTGGTTCGTGACGAACTGGTCATCCAAGACGGCGTTATTGTTAAGGGCCACAAGATCGTGGTCCCCTCCTACCGGTATGACAAGTACTACAGCGTGGCCGACAGCGGGCACCCGGGCGTTGATGCCATGATCGCCCACGCACAGTGCCAATTCTACTGGCCTGAAATGGCTAAGTACATTCGGGACCGTGTCTCATCTTGCTCTACCTGCAACAGCCTTGCGCCCCACCACCAAAGGCAGCCCCTTTTGCAACAACCTGCGCCTGCCCTGGCCTGGACCTCGGTGGCCGTTGACATTTTCGATTGGCGCGGTGAACACTACCTTGTCCTGGCTGACTCGTACTCGAACTGGTTTGAGGTTGACCTCCTGACCTCCCTCACGTCCGAGATGGTCATCCGCAAGCTGAGGAAACATTTTTCCACTTTCGGTGCGCCTGGCCGTCTACAGACCGACAACGGCAGGGAGTTTACCAGCCAGGAGTTCAAGCACTTTGCCAGCAAATGGAACTTCCTCCACTTTACGAGCAGCCCCGAGTACCCGCAGAGTAACGGGCTTGCTGAGCGGGCTGTCCGGAGTGCCAAACTGCTAATGGAGCAAGCGCGCCTGGCGAATCCGACTTCTACCTCAACCTCCTGAACCTAAGGAACATTTCCAGGGCCGCAACCCTGGGGTCACCTGCCCAGCAGCTGATGTCCAGAACGACGAGACCACCGATTCCGATTGCTCAACACAAGCTGGTACCTCGAGTGCTGGAGCCTGCATCCGTCCAGACGCGCATTCAGGAAAAGCACGACATTCAGAGACGGTCACATGATAGATCGTGCAAACCACTCAAGCCTCTACTGCCCAGACAGGCTGTTCGTCTACAGACTGCTAACGGATATTCCTGCCTGGCCACCATGGTTGGCATTGCCAACGCGCCTCGTTCGTACCTTGTGGACTTTGAAGGGACTGTTTAATGCAGGAGTTGTCAGCACTTGCTTGCAGTACAGGAGCCGCTCCCGCAGGCAGTGGGACCCTACACTCCGCCGCTGCAGTTCCAGCCGTCCGCTGCTGATCCCGTTACCGGCCCCTGCATACCTCAGTTCCCTCGCGTGTTTTGCTCACCTCCGCAAATGTTGACCATAATGATTTTAGAAACAAAGGTTTTGCTAGAAGACAGGAAAATTGTGAATGGGAAGGAAAGGAAACACAGGAAGAGAAAGCCAAGGATCTATGAACGTGTTTTCATCGATGTGTGGGCGATTGAGAGAGTCGGGAGCTTCAAGTTTCTGGTCATGTTTGTCTCTGAAAATCTGTCCCAAATGTCTCCAAATATTTTATCAAACTCCTCCAGGTGTACAGTATTGAGCATATTGATAGGTTGCATCAGGGCCTGCTTCAGCAACTCGAACGTCAGGAATAAAGGAGGCTACTGAGTGTAGTAGACATTGCCAAGTTTTCACAGATACTGATATTCCCACTATCAAAGGGAGGTGCTGCCCAAAAATGCAGCCAATATCATCAAAGACCCACACTACCCTGGCCAAGCTCTCAGTTGGCTACTTCCATTGGGAATTAAATACAGGAGCCTGAATACTGTGACCATCAGGTTAAAGAACAACAACCACCAGGCTATTGAACATTACACCTCTGCAACCATGATGTGGATAAATGTGAGGTTATCCACTTAGGTAACAATAACAGGAAAGTAGACTATTATCTGAATGGTGGCCAGTTAGGAAAAGGGGAGATGCAACGAGAGCTGGGTGTCATGGTACACCAGTCATTGAAAATAGGCATGCAGGTGCAGCAGGCAGTGAAGAAAGCGAATGGTATGTAAGCATTCATAGCAAAAGGATTTGAGTATAGGAGCAGGGAGGTTCAACTGCAGTTGTACAGGGTCTTGGTGAGACCACACCTGGAGTATTGTGCACAGTTTTGGTCTCCTAATCTGAGGAAAGACATTCTTGCCATAGAGGGAGTACAGAGAAGGTTCACCAAACTGATTCCTGGAATGGCAGGACTTTCATATGAAGAAAGACTGGATAGACTCAGCTTGTATTCGCTAGAATTTAGAAGATGAGGGGGATCTTATAGAAACTTACAAAATTCGTAAGGGATTGGACAGGCTAGATGCAGGAAGATTGTTCCCGATGTTCGGCACAGACTTGTCGGGCCGAGATGGCCTGTTTCCGTGCTGTAATTGTTATATGGTTATATGGTTATGTTGGGGAAGTCCAGAACAAGGGGTCACAGTTTAAGGATAAGGGGGATGTCTTTTAGGACCGAGATGAGAAAAACATTTTTCACACAGAGAATCTGTGGAATTCTCTGCCACAGAAGGTAGTTTAGGCCAGTTCATTGGCTATATTTAAGAGGGAGTTAGATGTGTCCCTTGTGGCTAAAGGGCCTTCTCTCCATAGCCTTGTGGCTATGGAGAGAAGGCAGGTACAGGATACTGAGTTGGATGATCAGCCATGATCATATTGAATGGCGGTGCAGGCTGGAAGGACGAATGGCCTACTCCTGCACCTATTTTCTATGTTTCTATGATATTTTACAGATTGTCTTTAGTTGCGCTGTGTACTTCAGTTTTGCAATATCATGGTTACTTAGTATTACTGTTAGTAATTTATTGTATTAATTATTTTTATATATTTATTTGTGTGTTATTGCATTAATGAGCCCTTTAAGCTCCAAGAAGTAAGGATTTCATTGTTCTTTGCCAGCATACTGTATATACCAATTAAACTCTCTTGACTCTTGTTTGCATTTTGATGCAAAAGAACATTAAAATATTCCAAGCTGCTCCTGGCCAATTATTATCAGTGTTGGGGAAGTTGTTAAAAAATGATAATCTGGAATAAAATTCAGTCACTTGAACAAATGTTCATTCATAAAGGTCATCTTTATATTCACTATGGATATATTAAAAATACATCAAGTTTAAATAATTTAATCCATTTTTTGATGAGGTAATCAAAGAATTAATGAAAGCAGTAAAATACTTGTTCATGTTGAATGACATGAGATGTCTGATAAAATGCCAAATAATAAGACAGAGGAATATAAAAAGATAGTGACAACCTGGGTATGGAATTTGCTAAGGACAGGAAGCTGGGACTAATAGGAAATGATTGTCATTCAGATTGAAATAAAGTTTATAATAATGATTCCCAGGGTTGATACTAGGGTCACTGGATTTTTACTGATGCAATGATCTTGGGTGTATAAGGCATCATTTCAAAAGTGGCAGATGGCATTGTACTTGGGACTACAGTAAACAAAGAAGAGGATGGTGATAGGATAAGAAGACAAAGGCTAGTGAAATGGGACATTGAAAATTAAATTTAATGAAGATAAATGCAGGTGTGATGCATTTTAGTAGGAAGAGTGAAGAGATATAATTTATCAGAAAAAATTCTAAAGAGGGTGAAATAACAAACGCGATAGGTTGTGAAAGCTGTTAAAAATAGCACGAAGCATCTTGCAATTTATAACTACGGTATGAAAAGATGGAAGTTATGTTGAACCTGATTGAAACACTCATTCAGCATCCATTTCCAGAGCTACTGCCTAACAGCTCCAGAAACTTGCGGTTGATCCTGACATTTGGTGCTGATTGTGTGGAATTTGTACAATCTTCTTTTGACCACATAGGCTTCTTCCAATTGCTCCAGTTTCCTCCCACATCCCAAAGGTGTGCGGGTTTGTAGGTTAATTGGCCTCTGTAAATTGCCCCAACTATAAGGAGTTGATGAGAAAGTGGGGTACCATGGAATTAGTGTGAATGGGTGATTGATGGTCGGCATGGACTTGGTGAGCTGAAGAACCAGTTTCCAAGCTGTATCTTTAAACTAAACATTAAATTTGAACTAAACTTGAGATTAATGGAAAATGTTTCTCTGGCACCAAATTGTCATAAGCTGCATTCCTCTGCATGAAAAACTGAGGAACAGTTTTCAAAAAATAATCTAAAAATGTACATGAAAGACAAAATAATTTCAGGATTGCAGGGCAGGAAACTAACTGGACTGATCACCATCATGTGCTTCCACAGTGCAACGCTTCTATGTTTCATTTAATATTTAAGAAAGCATTTAAATTACAGTAAATTCCCACCAAATGAATTAAAATGAATACATATTTTGCTGTTGTAATGACAATGACAAAGCAGCACAAGCAATGTCAATTGTGCTGTCACATAAACACTTCTCTAGGCTCAAACTGAAAGCCACACAAACCTCTGTTACTTCCATTTAAAAGTAACTCACATGTGTTGTTCACAAGCTTCTCATACAATCGTGCAGAGCTAGCTACCTGAGAAGACAGGCTGCCCCAGCCATCACTCGTGACTGAGTAAATAAGAGTTGCTTCAGACGCCTTACCATGGCGTGAATGAATAGGCAAAATTGGCACTATTAAATTTCATGTTGCCTCATTTTTAATATCGCAAAAGGTATCTACTGATAACCCCTAAGTTTTATCAACTGCAAATATTGCATATTACCTAAAACTCGATGACACAATGCCCTTTAATCTGAGTAGGGCAGCATTGGCTTCCACCACTGGCTTTGTTATCAAAACACACCAGAATCTGTGCCTCATGTGTATAGATATGGCAGAGTATGCAACTTCAAGATCGATTCTCTGAATCAGTTAAATTGCTGAAAGCCAATCATCCATCTTAAACTGGGTAACTAAACACATGATCAGATTAGCCTTCATTTACTCGTTTTCTTTCTTCACACACTATATATTTCACATTTTTCTATCCTTTACTATCTAACCTCTTTTTCTTATTCTCATCTTTTTTCAATGTAACAAAAAAAAAAGAAGTTGTACATAAAATGTATTATGAAAATATATATTAGGCACTTTGGTGCCATATGACTGTGCTTACTTCTAATAAAATAAAATAAAAAAAAAAATAATAAAAAAAAAAAAAAAAAAAAAAAAAAAATCAGATTAGCCAAATGCTAATCCTGATTCGGCCTGCACCATGTTTCTGTAATCTTGAGAAGTATCATCCCTCTAGTCCTTGGCCAGACCACTCATCCTTGGATGAGCTGTCACTGATTGCACTGGGAAACCCTGTTCCTCTATTGACCATACGGACGGAAATTTTGGCTTCTCTTGTCGTGGAAGATGCATTATCTAGTTATTCATACATTTCGCTGATAACATATAATCAGAACCTTATGACTAGAGCTGAAACCACAGTCTCCCTTAGATGTGATAATACGAGTTCCCTGTCAACTCTTGACTAAGAGTCACCACGAATACTCAGCGTTTTCCCCAGAGTGGAAATTAGCATAATGTAAACCTGAATCAGGAATTGCCTCGCAGTCCTTTGACTGAAACCACTTGTCTGAGTCACCAGACTGCACAACACAATCTCTTCGACCCGCCACTCAATCAGGAATACTGGTATTGAGAGCTTATGGATTATTATAAATACATTGTTGATTCACAACATGAACCTGCAGGTCAGATAAAAATTACATTATATGCCAGACCAGCTTCCTGCTGGTAACTACCTATCCCAGAGAGGATGGCAATGATGGTTCTAATGAACCGGCAACTCTACTAACTGAGGAGAAAATAAACCATGTGTTGAGGAAGACTTCAACTACTTCATTCTACTGAGCAGTCTGATAACCTCAATCACAGATGATGAGGCAGTGCTTCCCTGGTCAATATGACCCATATGGCCAGCCAGTTCCATGATTGTCTACCCTGAACCAGGGTAACCAAACTGTTCCTACTTGGAACTTACAGAGGTTACTATGCAAGGCACCCTACCAATGCCTGTACATCAACCTGATCTATCCCAGAGACAGTGAAAAACCACTAGACATCCCATGCTGCCAGTAAACCCAAACCTGGGCCGACAGACTGCTCCATTTCGGAGTTTACGGAGGTTAATAACGAGACCTTACTTGCCAGCGTCTCAGACCCCAGGTCGATTTGTTTGTTGGAGCTTCAGCGAGGTTCCATTTGCAGACCCTGTCTGTCATGCTTGTCATTTCAGTTAGATAGCTGATGCCGATGGCCAACTCCTCTTGTAGTGGCGTGTCCATCCCCGAGGGAACTACAAATTTAGAGGCACGAGCAGGCAGCTCTTCCTTAGGCGACTCTCGCACATCATGCATTAAAGCATGGGATTCAGGCAGAGAGTCATCTTCGGAGTCATGTTTGACTAACACTGGTCGCTGTTAACTTAGCAGCGATACAAAACGTAACCGCGGCTATATTAATACACGTATATTTTTAGCCGTGAGCTCCCAAGCCGCACCGGCAGCCGCAACTCCTAATGGAGTTCCACGGTGGCTAAAATCTGGCCAGCAATAATGAAACCAAGCTCCTATGGAGCCTCCACGGCAGCCTCCAAAATCGGCCACCTGCTCCCGTATGGAGCTCCAATGGCGGCAGCTGCCAAGAGCGGCCACCTCCATCAGCTCTGGGACCGCTGTCGCAGTGGCCCACTGAAAGTAAACTTCACTTACCCGCCAGAGCAGTTGCGAACTGCTCCGACCCGCCGCATTGCGCTCGCGTATTGGCGCGCATGCGGACTGGCGGGCTCTTCACGTAGTCACTCACGTGACTTTGAAATAAAATATAACATTTAGCAGTTCTAACACTAGAAACAGATGGTCTTGTATTTCCAATACCTGTGAAAAAATATATTTACTTGTTTTTCTCATTTCCCTTTGTGCAACAATCTGTCTATTTAAAAGCCCCCTCACCTGGGTTCACCTATTACCGCCCATACTCTGTCCTGCCCCTCCTCTCTTCCAGCTTTCCCACCCCCCTGCAATCAGTCTGAAGAAGGGTCCCAACCTGAAACGTCACCTACCCATCATTCCTTCTCTTCTATCCCTTCCTTTTTCGCCTCTCCTCTGTCCCCTTCCGCCTATATGCCTTCCCCTTCTTACATTTCACTTTTCTCTTATCTGACAACATTTTGTTTCACTGTCATCTCTAGTCATTGTCACTTATTCCACCGTTCTGCCAATAGAACTCCCCTCACTGATCCATCACTTGCCAGGCTTTATCCCTGATCCCATCTTTCCTTTCTAGCTTTCTCCCCCCTGCTTCAACTTCTACAGTCTGAAGAAAAGTCCCAACCAGAAACGTCACCCGTCCATTGCCTCCACAGTTATACTGCCCGATCTGTTGATTTCCTCCAGCACTTTGTGTTTTGGTGCCGTAGGGTTTACAGTGTTTGCTGATGTGTTGTATATTTGACTCCACATATTTGACTGCCTCAGTGCAAAGTCTGTTACTTAAGAGAGCATGCTCACAATAGCTAGCGTGTGATATTTGAGAGAGTGGCACAAATTATTCAGTCCCATTAACTGTAAAGAGTTACAGATTATCATTTAAATAGCGGGCTCCACACAAGGTCACCAATGAAAATGGATCGGAAGAAGGGTCCTGACCCAAAATGTCACCTCTCCATGTCTTCCAGAGATGTTGCCTGAGCCGCCTGATTACTCCAGCACTTTGTGCCCTTTTTCTTAAACCAGCATCTGCAGTTCCTTATTCATATGAAAATAAAACATCTGTTGCTCAAAGATCTTCCAAAGGAAAATCTTCAGAACTGTGTAATAAATGTTCCTTGAGCAGAATAGTGCTTCACCTCATTTACATATAAACTCAATGCAAATTAGTTTTGGGCATGGTTTCCGCACATGCACTAAGTATTAGTCATACTTGAACCTGATTTAAGGGGCACTGTTCACTTAAGACATTAAAGTAACCTCGGGCCTCAAAGACTGATAACACCAGATAGCTGTATCTAATAAACGGCGGACTGTATTGTCAGACATTCTGTATCCCTTATACCCCTTCAATCATTTCTTTGCTTTAGAGATCAAAGGAATTTTTGAATGTGTAGAGAACCATCCCTTATCATAAGCATTTTCCGCAATATTATCTCAAATGTATTATCAATAAACACGATCATTAAATATTAATTCAAAGCAGTGAACTTCATTTTGCACATCTCTAATAATATCAGTGCTTCCTAATGTGTATATCCACATATTTAAAAAATATATTCATTAAAATGGGAATCTGAAAATCAATCTATAATTCAATGAGATTAGAAATGAGAATTCGCAAATCTCTCGACTAAATCCCTTCACTGGATTTCCATTCTGCTGCCTTTAAATTAGTAAACAAGAAAAAAGCAGCAAACACATGAGAACACAATCCTTTCCAAATTTCCATCAAAGTCAGTTCACATTATGCCTTAGAAATATATCAGTGCTTCCTTGATGCTCAGTCAAGATTCTGAAACTAGCAGTGCTGTGACAGTGCTTTCATCATACAGGTTGAACACTGATTTTGTATTAAAATAACTCTCCCTCCCCCACCCCCAGTACGTTCATCTTTCTCCTACTACCCCCGTCACTCTCTGTTTCTTCCCCCTCTCTTTTTTGCTCATCTCACACCCATCCTACTCAGAGTTCCATTTCACTCTTCTTCCTTCCTTATCTGACACCCTTTATCACATCACTTCCCTGGGTTTGTCTCACTGCCCACTCTCTTCCAGTTTTCTCCTCCTTACTATAAAGTCTAAAGACGAGTCTTACCCCCAATCTGTCACCTATCCATTCCTCCTGAGTACTTTGTCTTTTTCTGCAAACCAGCATCTGCTGTTTCTTGTGTCCATCTTTTTACATCCATTTCACTTCTCGCCTTTTTGCTATCGCAACCCATCTGGAACTCTCCTCACCTATATCCACTCCTATCTCTTTTTCCATTTTTTCCCCCTCTATTCCATCAGTCTGAAAAAGGGACCTGACCTGAAACATTGTCTGTTAATTTCCCTCCACTGACACTGCCTAATCGATTGATTTTGTCCTGATTTCTAGGCAAACAAGTTGCTCTCAGATACAGCTGCATGATAATTATTGCCCTTGAAAAATAATGTCACTTTGAGAATCAGCAGATGCACAGAGCAAGACGAGCTGCAGGAAGAAGGAAGGGAAATGGGGGAATGGCCACATTCTGTTTACCATTCAGAACAATTCTCTGACCTAGTACCCATCTACATTGCACATGAAGGAAGCTGAGGCTAGCTGTTCAAATATCTTTTACAAAACGTTATTCCTCTTTATTCCATGGGACATGAAAGATCAACTGGCTTTGTGAAGGTTGTGGGCATCTTTATTGTGCAAATTGCTGCTGACTGTCCACCATAAACAGGGCCCACAGCCTAAAGGGACCTAATCTGTGAGTTTAGAAGATTGTGGTCGACCTTCAAACTCGCAGCATGGTCGACACATGGTTCTAGGAGGTCCTATGAGGTCGCTGGAACTCTCCTTCATGCTCGAGGGAAAATCCCGAATACTGATGGCCTCAGCTAGGTTGCAGAAAATTTTTCAGCATGTTGAACAATTTTCTGCGAGTAAAATTTGGTTGGCATGGTTCTTTTGGACAGGAGGTGGAGTGGAGTGGGGTCGCTATTTAGTTACAGGCAATCGAGGGCAGCCGTAGGCAATTTCCTTTGCTGACTGGGCATTTTGATTGGCTCATTGGAATTTTAGGACCAAGGAAAACCGGCCGGTAGGTAAAATGCCCACTAAACTTTATTATACTTCTTAAAAGTGTCTCCACTCCTTCTCTCCCCTTCCCCCCCCCTTCTCTCCCCCTCTCCCCTTCTCCCCCCCCCCCTCTCTCCCCCCCCTCTCCTCTCCCCCCCCTTCTCTCCCCCCCTTCTCTCCCCCTCTCCCCTCCCCCCTCTCCCCCCCTCTCTCCCCCCCCCCTCTCTCTCCCCCCCCTCTCTCTCCCCCCCACCCCTTCTCTCCTCCCTACTTCTCTCCCCCACTCCTCCCCCTCCCCCCCTTTCTCTCCACCCCCTTCTCTCCCCCCCCCTTCTCTCCTCCCCCCCCCCCCCTTCTCTCCCCCCTTCTCCCCCCTCCCCCCCCTCTCCCCCCCTTTCCCTCCACCCCTTCTCCCCCCCTTCTCTCCCCCCCCTTCTCCCCCCCCCCCCCCCCCCCCCCCCCTTCTAAACGTTTGAGGGGTGGTAGAGGCAGAGAGTCTCATAACACTAATGAAGTATCTTGATGTGGTTCTGAATTAGCAAGAAGTGGAAGATGACAGACCATTTGCTGGAAAGTGGGATTATTTGAAACAGGTGCTAGATGTCAGCAAGGATGTGCTGAGCTGAAGTGCCTGTTTCTGTGCAATTGATTCTTTGACTCTATAACTGAGTATTATTCCACAATCGAGTGTACAACCATGCTGGCAGCCGGCTGAATGTGCATCTTAGCAAGATAAAGGGCAAAGAGGTTCCACAGCATCATGCATATATAGGCGGCATATTCCTATGCTGCAAGAAAATTTAAGCTATCAGCCATCAGATGTTGTGTGATATCCAGAACAATGTGTGAAAATCCCTTTAGCTATTTTTTCTTTTCCAAACTCTCATGTAGTTCTGTGTATGTCAAAGGCCACACTTTAATCATGAATCATCATTGACCTCCATCCAGTTTGACCCCCATGTCTATAGTACTATTGTTAGGGTCAAACGATAGGAATATGTTTATGAAATATAAAAGTAAATGTAACAGTATCTTTGAACTGAGGATTTTATTCTGACTTAAAAGTCACGATAAAGTTACTCAAAATATGTCCAGCACCGTTAAATCACAGGAACAAATCTTGACTCTCTTGATGCCATTAATTCAGATATTATAATGTTCATTGTCAGCAGGAGATTAAATAATGATGACAAAAATCTAAGCAAAACTGATGACATCTAAGTTTAAATAATGAAAGGTACCACAACAATAAGGTGACATCAGAAATAATGTTATCAACTTAATTGGTTTCAAGGTACCTTCGCAAACTTTACATGCATCTAAAATAAATGAATACAATCTGAACATTTTCTTGCCATCAATAATATAATTTTTTCAGGGTGGCACGGTGGCGCAGCAGTAGAGTTGTTGCCTTACAGCACCAGAGACCTGTGTTAGATCCTGACCCTGGTCTGTGTATTGGATAATGTTAGTCGCTGGGCAGAAGGGCCTGTTTCCGTGCTGTAACTCTAAACTAAACTAAATAAACTAAACTATGAAAACTCCAGATTCTGCGAACACATTCATGACCCAGACTTGATGGGAAAACTAATCTGACAATTGGTGAGAGAGAGGATTGAAGCCATTTCTTGAAGTCATTCTACTTTCAAAGTTGGCTTCTACCGAGAGTACATTCCTGTACATTAATTAATGTATTTTCTCCAGTACAACTTGATGAAAAATAAAATCAAAAGATGACAAACTGTTTATGGGACAATGTATAAAATATGCATTAAAGTATATTTCAAAAAATATATATTTGTAAGAAAACACTGCAGATTTTCAACTGATATATCAATGTATCGACTTTAGAAAGTGAAATTATCCAGTATTTGAGGTCAGCATGGTATTTGGCAAGTTAAGATGACATATAACTACCAAATCTTCTTATATCTTATGAAAAAAAATTGCATTGCTCATGATGGAATCATTGGACACTTGGGAGGTATGATAGGTCAAAAAGCAAATTAATGTGGTACCTGTATTATGAAAGGGTGATAAATCTGAAGTAGCAAACTGGAAGCTCAATAGTCTAACATCAATGACAAGTAAAACAATGGAAACTATTTTTAGCGGCTGGCTAGTGGAACTGCTGGTGGTAAAGCAGCTGTATTGGAAGCATTAAGATAGGGATGATTTCTTAGGATGTTACAGATAAAATAACCAGTAAATCTTCCATAATTACAATAAATCTAAAGTTTGACTAAAATTTCACAGAACTTTTCATTCAACTCAAGTCAAGTAAATAAAGTGATGGTGGAAAATGTTTGTGAAATGATTTTTGTGGACTAAATATTTAGGAGGTGAATAATGAATTAATTCAATGCTAATAAATATTATCGAATAAATGACAGAAAGAGCATCATAAATACACAATAAATTGACTGGAGATGGCAGTAAAAGAGATTGCAAAGCACTTGTACACTGCCAATGATTGTGCAATCTAATGCAAATTGGAAACAAATTAGATTGACAAAATGTTTGTGTGGAAAAAGCCTAACACAATGGTTTGAGGTTTAATTAAGCCCTGGTCAATTCATATTTTTGCCATTAATGTATATACTCGATGAAATATTTCAAGAGGTGCAGGGGAATGTAATGAGTGCAATTATAAACAGAATGAGCAATTTACATTTCATCGGGTATAAAATGGATATAAAAAGTCAAAAATTGGACATGAGTGCAGCTGTTATCTGATGAAGTTAGCTCATTTTGGTACATGAAATATCTTGTAACACCATGCAATTTCATTCTGATTCTTTGTACAGGCAATCCATGAGTTTAACTTTAATCATAGATTCTATTACTTTCCATGGATTTAAAATAGGACTAACAGTTGAGTAGTGGTGCCAAACAGCAAATGGATGAGAGCTTCCAGTTCCTTTATGTAAATATTACCAACAATCTACTGTGGAAAAAACCACATTGAAGTAACAGCCAAAAAGGCACACCGATATCTCTACTTCCTCAGGAGACTCTTACAAACTTCTTACAGATCTCTTACAAACTTCCACAGATGCCCCATAGAAAGCATACTACCAGGTTGCATCACAGCTTAGATCAGGAACAGCTCTGCTCAAGACGGCTATCAGAATGCAGGGTGACTTGGGTGAGTGGGCAGATGCAGTTTAATGTGGATAGATGTGAGGTTATCCACTTTGTTAGCAAAAACAGGAAGGCAGATTACAATCTAAATGGGGTGAAGTTGGGAAAAGGAGAAGTACAACGGGATCTTGGAGTCCTCGGTCATCAGTCAATGAAAGTAAGCATGCAGGCAGTGAAGAAAGCGAATGGCATGTTGACCTTTATAACACGAGGAGTTGAGTATAGGAGCAAAGAGGTCCTTCTGCAGTTGTATAGGGCCCTAGTGAGACCACTCCTGGAGTATTGCGTACAATTTTGATCCCCTCATTTGAGGAAGGACATTCTTGCTATTGAGGGAGTGCAGCGTAGGTTTACAGGGTTAATTCCCGGGACGGCGGGACTGTCATGTGCTGAGAGAATGGAGCAGCTGGGCTTGTATACTCTGGAGTTTAGAAGGATGAGAGGAAATCTTATTGAAACATGTAAGATTATTAAGGGTTTGGACACTAGAGGCAGGAAACATATTCCCGATGTTGGGGGAGTCCAGAACCAGGGGCCTCAGTTTAAGAATAAGGGGTAAGCCTAGAACGGAGATGAGGAAACACATTTTCTCACAGGGTATTGTGAGTCTGTGGAATTCTCTGCCTCAGAGGGCGGTGGAAGTCGGTTCTCTGGATACTTTCCAAAGAGAGCTAGATAGGGTTCTTAAAGATAGCAGAATCAGGGGATATGGGGCGAAGGCAGGAACGGGGTACTGTTTGGGGATTATCAGCAATGATCACATTGAATGTATCGAAGGGCCGAATGGCCTACTCCTGCACCTATTTTCTACTGTCTAATGTCTATTGGCTGCAAGAAATTACAGAGAGATGTAGATGTAGCCCAATCCATCACACAGATCAGACCCCCTACCAATTCTAATCTTTGAAACATCAGTTAATTGATATCAGTTGCTAAATCATACTATTGGTGACAGCGTTATTACGTGCTTATTTTCATTAGCAGCATCTAAAACTCAATATGCATAAGATGAACTATTGGTGAAATATTGTCAATAACAAGTATTTCCAATGAATAGTATTGAACAAAGTAAATCCTCAAACGTTTAAAGAAAATAATGAATTGGCTGCAAAAGGTTATTACACAGTGCATTGACATAAATGTATTATTATGCATAAAAATATTGTCTTCTTCTCTGATCATAAAATCTGATTATTAATCTGGGGTGACAGAATTTAATTCATTTTAATTGATCTCACTTTGAAAAATAATTAATTTGTAGAATTTGAGCATTCACGATTCAACATTCAACATTCATGATTGTCCACAAATTAGATATTTACCTTTAAAACCATTCAACGGTTCTGGATTATTAATGACAGTCTAAGGAAAAGAATGAATTATAGTCTTCAAAAAGAAAATGAAATATATTGACATAAATATATAACTTTATTTGCAAAAAGTGTTTTATTTTCTGATCATAAAAACTGGTTATTCTGGAATAACACAACTTAATTCATTCAAAATGATTACACTTGAAAGAACAATTTAGGCATAGTATTCACACAGACATCTACGCTCTTGATTTCAATTTGCATGAACTGTCTCTGTAGAGAAGACAATTGAATTGCACTTGGTTGGACAAAGCCATGCTTGTTATGGTTAACTGTGAACATTTTGTTTTGCTGAATAAATAATTGTGCCTATATGCAACATGCAAAAAAAGAACACAAATTGTATTTATTAGCAGGCTAACTTATGACGCACAGCCATGGTTCTGTGCATCATTTGTTTCTACTCTGGGGGTAGGGAAACACTGAAAAGTGTCAAAGTCTTATGATGCAAGATGGACTCTAAGGAGAAACTGTCTTCTTTCTAAAAAACGATGACATTTCTAGACACTGTTACTATGTTTTCCTCACAAGATGTTGATATCTTAGACTGTCTAGACCTTTTGAGTTCAGTTTGAGTTTAACATGCCCATAGACATATGATATGAAGGAAAAATAAATTGTAAGTATATTTTCTGATAATTAAATGCAGATTTTAAATGCTGGATGAAATATAGATTCAATATTCCAAATCATAATTGCATTTGTCTAGTCTAGTCACTCCCATCAACACTACCATCAGTCCTCTGGCACTCTAATTTTGTTTCACAAAAGTCCTTGCTGAAAAATCTTCAAAGGAATCAAATTTCCTCTTTCAAATGTTAAAATATAATACACTACTTCCAGATTTGAATTGATTGGTAAGGAAAGCACATCAGAAAGCAAAACCTTGGAAGTGCTGTGAATACTGTTGCAATTTCAATGCTTACCAGGCCCACGCCCATACCAAATTCCTCTCACATCAAAACATCTGGATGGATGAGATAGGAATATGGAAGATAGACACAAATGCTGGAGTAATTCAGCGGGTCAGGGTGCGTCTCTGGAGAAAAGGAATGACATTTCAGGTTGGAATCCTTTTTCAGACTGAAAGTCATAGGTGGTTTTGGGAGGGGGGGGTGAATTGGAGGTGTGAAAAGGCCAGAACAAATCAGGGCCCGTCGCAGATGACCTCATGAATGGTGTCTGTAATGGCTCATTGTTGGATGGGGAATATATGCTAACTAGATGACCAGACGGATGTGAGAGTGGAACTGGTAGGACGTCTAGGGTTGGGGAGGAGGGAGAGAGAGGGGTGCAGGAGGGCTTGCATCTTACTTGAAATGAGAGAAAACAATGTTCATTCTGCGGGGTTGTAAGCTGCCCATCATAATATGCAGTGCAGTTCCTCCAATTTGTGTGTAATTCAGTATAAACCAGCATCTGCAATTCCTTCTTTCAGTTAGGCATATGGTACTGAATAGAATGTGCTTGAAATTTCACTGCTCAGAGAATTTATAACAATCTTTCAACTTCATTAAATCTAAATCTATTCTAATTTACAGCTCAAGAGACTCGAGAGCTGAATAAAATTAGTTATTTAATTGGTAATTTCTTACAAGATATATTAGAAACCAAATTTCTGAGCATGTGTTCAGATGAATAATCTACACTCAAAGGTAGGTATGTGTTCTGCATTCATCTCAAGATGTAAGGTTGCATTCAGGTAATATTTTTTCACATGACAAAGCTTCAAATTATTTCACACATTTAATCAATGCAAAAGGAGATAATAATTACGCGGATCAGTGGGTACAAGCCCGGGTCAGGGCCCGGCCATGGCCTTGCAGGTCGGACAGAGGAGCCTGCACTCGCGGGTCAGAGTCCGGGTTAGCAGAGCGGCCGACGGAGTTAGCAACTGGGGCCCGGGCTGGCACCACGGAAGCGTCAAGTGGGGCTTTGACAGCGGTGAGGCCTCGGCGATGGTGCAGCGGCGGCGGCAGCGGTGAAACCTCGCGACGATGGGGCCTCGGCGGTGGTGAAGCCCTGCAGCTGTGGCAATGCCTCGCGGGTCGACCCGTGCTCGATGGTTGATGAGAGTGCGGAGGACCACTGTGAAGGGGGGAAGAACAATGGAGGACCCGGCGTGGGGGACTGCCGTGAAGGAGGTGCGGGGAAAAACAATGGACAATTGGGGAGAGTGGAGAACAAAGGATAATGGGGACCCTGCATGGGGGAACTGTTGGGGGGGGGCAATGGACAATAGGGAGGGGGAGGACAATGGGGACCCGGTGTAGGGGAACTGTTGGGGGGAGGGAGAACAAAAGGAGGAGCCGGCGCGCTTTATAACTTCATCAGCGCCGTAGGTGGCTGCTATTTGTATACAATGGGTATGCAGCAAAGAATTTCACTGTGCCTAGTCACATGTGACAATAAAGTATTCAGTCATAATTGTCCTCTGCTGGCAATATTTCCTAAAGACAAAGGCAAGAATGTTTTGTGGAGATATTTGGAGTACATTGACATGCAATCCATGTGTTTGCCCGTAAGTAATAAGTCAGCTGTACAGCAAACCAAAATAAGATAAACATAAGACAAATGTCCTTCTCTGGAGGAGAAGGAAATAATAAAGAAAGCTGCACTGAAGTGAACTGACCACATGATATCATTGCTAGACAATGGAGGTTAAATAGCAGCAGTGATTTTCGAGCATACTATTGGCAAGATTTTTGCTCAAGTCTGATTTGTCTTCTATTGTTTCCAGACATCAACTGCAGCAATTGAGGGCTAGAGAAAAGTTGGCAGGAATGACAAGATGTGTTATTTTGGAAAAGGCCGATGTTCTGAGATTCCTGGCACTCAGAGTGTCTGTGGATTTCTGCAGAGGTCACCCACCACAAGTATAGGTGTAGGAGTATACTTGAGAAGGCAATCAAGAGGGCAAAAAGAAGACATGCATCAGAGTTGGCAGCCAAGATAAAGGAAAACACGAAGAAGCTCTGCAGATACTTTCAGTGTAAAATTATAGCTAGAGAAAGAATAACGTGGCAGTCAGCATGACAGTCAGGGTGGCAATGTTGGTGAGAAGTTGTGTTGGCAGCCCGGCCTGGCAGTTAAGGTCGGTAGGTCCGTCCACAAGAACAGAAATCCATTATAAAGTGGTCCATAATAACAAGGGGTTTTTATATTAACAAATTCAATGACAATTGTGCTAATATTACCAGTAAGTTTACAAACAACATTAGAATTGGTGGTATAGTGGACAATAAGGGAGGATGTCTGAGTTAGATAAAGGGCTAACAGAATCAAGGGACATGGGGAAAAAGCAGGAACGGGGTACTGATTCTGGATGATCTGCCATGATCATATTAAATGGTGGTGCTGGCTCAAAGGGTCGAATAGACTACTCCTGCACCTACTTTTATATATTTATATGTTTCTATGTTTACAACAATTTCTAAATCAGTTGGGAAGCTGGAGCATGGAACGACCAATGGAAGTTAAGTCTGACAAGTGTGACGTGTTGCACTTCGGTTTGTCAAACCATGGCTGGACACGCACGGTAAATGTAAAGCCTGGGGAACGTTGCAGAACAGGCATCAGAGAGTACAGGTGCCTGGTTCCCTGAAAGTGACACGTCAGGTGGGCAGTGTGGTGAAGAAAGTGTTTAGCGCACTTGCCTTCATTGAGAACAATGTTGAGTACAAAAAACTGGGACAATATGATGCAGTTAAACAAGTGTTCCCGCATAAACACTGGGGAATAGACACATAGACACATAGAAAATAGATACAGGAGTAGACCATTCAGCCAGCACCACCATTCAATATCATCATATAGAGCATAACTAGGAATGATTAGGAATAGAGCATAATGCCCCTCCATCAATGAACCCCACAAGCAGTTCAATGTCAAAGCACAGGCAAGAAAATCTCCGGGACTGCATTTGCTGAGGAGACCCACACATCTCGCACTCACTGGTATAAGTAGCGGCTATGTAAATCCTGTCCAAAACAGAGTCAATATCGATTTGTAGAAAGGCCAGATCAGACCCTGAAGTAAATTACCTGAATTAAAGACGGAGATTGAATTTGGCTGGATTAAATTATTCCCCACAGTTATTTCAAATGAACTTCACACCTGATGGGAAATCTGGACTGAACCCAGTTGAAATCCTTATGAGAAACCCTTGTGAATACCCTAATCAAAAGTACAGTGGAAATTATCAACTTCCATCGTGTGAGTGCAGAAATGACCGACCACATTCTATTGTTGATTCTAGTATTGGAAGAATTATATTGTGGAGTAGGAGCAGTGTACAGAGTATACAGCCTTCTGTTATAAGTAGACGGGGAGAATGCGTGGATACATCTCCACCACTTTAGGAGTATCGGTGGAAGTATGGACTGCTAACTTACTTTATTCCAGGTTATTTTAGGAACTTGATATTCTACTATGGATCAAGCACAGATGAATTATCAATATGGGTGGAGGGGATTTGTGCCCATGAAAACTCGGGAGGTGAGACTCATCAGATGGAAATCATGAAATTACGCCCACGAAAATGCAGGAAGCTTGATGACATTCTGGGAAAACACATCAGCATCTTTGTGTTAAGATATTTGTTGGAATGAAACAGTCACTATTGTACTTTGATTATCATTGATGATAGATTATCATATGATAAAAGGGGGGAATGTAAATCCTGGCCAAAATAAAATAAAGTAAAGGATTTAAGCCTGTTAGCCTTTTTCTGTAAGAAGCCACAAGTTGCGAGCTGGTGCCAGGAAGTCTAGGTCCCAGATCGATATATCAGATAAGGCGAGGTCCAGATGTCCTCCCAATTGTTAGAATGTATGAGGACTCTGTAAAGAAACTCCAAGGTGTTGTAGATGCATTGTCTTGATTGGATAGCTGCAAAGGGATTGTAAATAATGTTAATATTGTTGCAGGACAGTTGTTCTGCTATGTAATGATTTAGGTATGTTGCAAAACCTACCTTCAGTGGCGCTGCAGATCTGTCGCTGCCCGTATGCGCGATTTTGGGGCCTTTGAGAGGGGGGCGGGTTTAAAATGCGATTTTCTCTCGGCTACTCAAATCCAGGTTGTTCAGCCTACTTAGTTGCTGACGAAAAATCGTTGCGAGGTTCGTTCCCTGCAGCTATTTTTAAACTTAATTGGTTAATTTAATTGTTATAGTAGGTTAAAAATCATCCTCTAAACCCGCGACCGCCGACAACGGGACAGATCTCATGCAGGGGACAACGGAAGGTAGGTTGTTTATTTTTACATTAAAAAGCGCTTCTTAAGATCCCTTTATACAAAGTTTTATGTTGCGAGTAGCTAATTTGGGGGCCCATTAAATCCCACAGTATTTTTCTGGGTATATGGGGTACAAATCCACCGCAATGGGAATGTTCCAAACCAGTGCGTTCCACACAGTTTCACAGGATCCCAATCGAAAGCTGATTTAAACGGCCATTAATTTACAGCAATTGAACACCAAATTCCTTCCATTTGGCCTATAAATTAATGTCAATGAGATTTAAAAGTCATGTTTTATTGTGAATTCTTGTCTGAATGTTCTTTGGAAACTTAGGCTATTTAAAAATGTTAATCTTTCCTTAAGATATGGATAGATGTTTAGATCTAGTAATTGAATTTTTGAATTAGCTACAATTGGGTAACTAACTAATTATATGCTTTAATTTCAGGTCATCCAAGTAAGATTGTTTAATATTTGTTTCAGAATGCTTCAATCTATAATAACTGAAAATTTATTTCAGTTCACTTAACTTTTAATAAAGTTATGGGCTTTAGACTGTCCTCGATCACAGCTTCTGTGTTCAGTCAATGGAAAATCAACAGGGAACAAGATGGTAATTTTCGAGTATGAAAATGGCCATAACTATTTTAATACTGAAGATATGAAAGTGAATTAGGTGTCAAATTAAACTTCTTTTTATGCTTTATCTGATGGGATAAATTGCAGACTTGATTTTTAAAATCTCAAAATTTTGTAACATTGCTAAATGATTGGCTGAAGTGTGAAGCCCTGGCTGAATTGTTTACACTGCCAGGTGAAATGTTGCATTATTCAGTTAGCTGACTTCTTTCCAGAAGCTTCTATATAAACATTGTATTGTGACTCTTTGTAATTGGGTTGGGGAACTGTCAATAATACTTTAATTTAATCGATATGTGTGATTGGCTTGTAAGGGGCGCCACCCATATGTAGTTCGGTCCCGCAGGGTTCGTTGACCTGTAAAAGGTAGCCCCGACTAGGATCGTTGTCGATCTTCTGGAAGGGCGCTTGGGATTGCGTGACCTTTTGGAAGTGTCTGCTTGCACGAGGCTGAAGGGCTTGGCCAGGTAGAGACAAGGATCGAACCCACGGTGGTTAGGTATTGTATAGGGGAATTTGTTGTTCATTGAAAAATAAAGTTTGGTGGTCCAGTGCTTGACTCAGTGTTTTACTGAACTAGACTAAGGGGGGTGAGCTTTAGAAGCATAATTACAGCCCTACCAAAAAGTTTCAACCCCATGGTTGCAGTGATGTGTGCAAGGCTGTGTTGCACACTTCATTTTTTTGCCTATTCGAGATAAAATTTAACAATATTTTGTTTTACTGAATTACTGGACTGGTACTTAAATGCAGGCAATGGACATTAAAAGAGGTAGGCATGATGATCAGCGTAGACATGGTGGGCCGAAGGGCCTGTTCCTGTGCTATACAACTTTATGACTGTGTATAGAGCAGCTACTATGCTGGACACAGTCAGCCAAGTACTACAAATGTGGCCCCACACTTACCACTGTGATATAACAGCCCAACTTCTATACTCAATACCCTAACCGATGAAGGCAAATGTGCCAAAACTCTTCTTGACTATCCTACCTGCGGAGAATAACATGAGATTAATGTGGGATTAGTGTAAAAGTGTGGTTGATGGATGGTCCAGACTCGGTGAACCAAAAGGCCTGCTTCAGTCCTGTATCTCTCAATCACTCTTTGATTCTATGCTTTAGAATCTGTCACTGGGTCAGTGGTCTCAACAATAGCTATTTGGAGCACCCTGCAGTCTGGAACATCCAATCTTTGCCTAAGGAGATAAGGAGACATTTTCACTTTAGGGCTCAGAATTCAGTCGGAACTGGATTGATAAAATAGGGGTCAGCCATGACTCATTGTTACAATGTCCTAATATGAACCAAAATTACCTTTGGGACAGTATTTTCTTTGGTGTCATACTATACGTGGAACCCTCCAGTGGTCAGCTTGAGGACCATGGTTTAGAATTTTGAAATATCCAGCCGTTGGAATAAGGCATACGCTAGTGATATTCCTAAAGCACTTTTACAATGTTTGTTTGACACTTCTTGCTTTACATTTGCTGGTGGGTCGCATCTGAAAAGCTAACCTACCTATTGCAATTCTTCAAAATGGTGCTGAGGGAGGGATGGAAGTTTGGTCATCCCCGTTTTTAAAATTTCAAAAATAGGTGCAGTCATGTCCAATTTCTTCCCGAAGTGTAAATTGTTAAATTTTAACAGATAATAAATGCTTCTGATAAATATATTCTCATGGTGTACATAGTAAAGGCTGGTATAATTAATTGTGCAAATATTAATCTTCAAACACAACTGATATTGATTCTAGGGGCAGTCAAAATTTGAGCATATAGTATTGAAAGGTGGTACATCAATTATCTCAACTTCATGGGAGAGGTTAATTCTCTTCATGGGAGGTTTCTCTTTATTTTACACACACACGCATACAATCACAAATGCACAAACACACCCACTGGATGAAGACTGGGTAAGGCTATTCTGACAAGCTAAGGAAAAATCATCAGGAAGAAACCATGAATAAACCATGGTTCAGAACAGCTTCTTCCCAACAACCATCAGGCTTTTGAACTCCACACAAACTAACTTCAATTATGAACTTCTATGGAATGACTTTGGTTGCATTAAGGACCGCGTGTTTCTTTGCACTAGTATTGTGGTTATTCATTTGTTAATTTTTTTGGTTATAATTTACATGTACAGGTTTGTTATGGTGCTGTGTAAGAATGTTGTCATTCGATTGTCGGTATGTATCACAATGAAAGATTCTTGACTCTCTTGAGAAACCACTTCAGTCTATTACTGTATCAAATTTCAGGCTACTTTCAACACTAAGTTCTACGCACTGGACTGCATTTTATTTACTTTGTGCTAAAAAGTTAGTTCAGATCCAGGATTGTATGATGTATTGTGAGTTATTTACATCTAATGCCAATTTTCTTTCTTATTGGTGAGATACTCAAAACCACCTGAAAAGAGAGAAAGTCAGCAATGTTTTCATGCCTGTGATATTTGAGTTTCCTTCTTGGAAAAAGACATAGACAAGCTGTATAAACTTTCCATGTGTCAATCTAATTCATTTTCTAAATTAAAAGGCAAAAGATCTATCAACTAGGAAAACCTAAAATTAAAAGAGGAGGAAATCTCCTGTGGCAGCAAAGAATGAACATTTGCCTCTACATATGGACCCTGTATATGTACATATCTACATATGTACACCCTGGACACAACCTGTTCCACCTGCTGCCCTCTGGCAGACGGTACAGGTCTTTCAAAACTCGCACAAACAGACTCAGAGACAGCTTCTACCCCATAGCCATACGTGAACTTAACAATGCAAAATAAGAAATAACACTCACATTCAACTGAATGGTTCTACCTCAGCTGCTATTGTTATTTATCTGTAATTTTTTTTTATATGTATTTATTTTTACCTTTTCTTATATATTTAAAAGTGCTCTTGTGAATCGCACCGTGGGATTGACTTTTAAATGTCGTTGTACCATGTGCAATGACAATAAAGAGATTCATTCATTCATATGTTGCTTGGTTCACTGACCTCATCCAACAGATTGCCATTTGCACCTCATTCCATCACCTGCAGTCTCTTGTGTCTCCAAAGAAATGTTTGCTTGTATCTTCACCTTTATGTTCATGGTGAGAAAGTAGGTGGGTTTGGGTGGCATAATGGGTGGCACAATGGCACAGCTCGGGGGGGGGGAACACTGGTGCAGCTGGTAGAGCATCTGCTGCACAATTCCAACAGCCGTGTTTGATGTTAATCAAGTCAAGAGTGTTTTATTGTCATATGTCCCAGATAGAACAATGAGATTCTTACTTGCAGCAGCACAACAGAATATGTAAACATAACGCACTCTAAACAATATCATAAACGAGAAGAAAAGTCTCGACCCAAAACGTCACCCTTTCCTTCTATTCAGAGATGCTGCCTGACCCGCTGAGTTATTACAACATTTTGTGTTTATCTTCAGTGTAAACCAGCATCTGCAGTTCCTTCATACCCAAAAAATGGTTCAGTGTATGTAAGTATACATATACACAAATATACATACACACATATAGTGTGTAGAATCTAAGTAGGGTTGATGGTAATGAGGGAAAATAGATTAGTGGGTGGTGGGGGACTTGCTGGACTGAAATGACATAATACCAACACTCTAATACTAATATTATGTCATAATATGGAAATAACTTAAAATATGCTAAGGTACTACAGTGAAATATTATTGTACCAATAGTCATTCAGTCAGCATCTCTACTTGGAATTAACATATTTGGATATTTTGGACATAATCATTCAAGAAAAGGCACAATATTATTTTTTATCTTAAATAAATTGTGATTTATAAACAAATAATTAAAAAGGTTATGAGGGATATGCTTACAATCTGCATAATTAGTTTTTCTCACATTTCTAACGTACTTGAACTCCGAGACCGAGGCGTTTACTCTTGGCATTGCACAAACATTTGATCTGGTTTCAATGTTCCAGTATTATAGAGAGAAAATGAGCTGGATTTCCTGTTTTTGGTCCTTTTCCAATGGCTCCACTGGAAAGTACATCAGGTGACAACAGGACTGAATTATTTGGTAAAATAATTTGATGACTGGGCAGACACAGATGGAACAAAGGGAAAAGAGCCAGACTCTCGCGTAATCTTGGAAAGTAAGCGTTCTTATCCATTAACCAGCCACAATTTAAAGACATCAGATTAAAGGCAACTGGGCAGAATTGCAGTGCAGAATGAAAGAAGATTATGTTAGTGGGGCCTCCTGCATGTAACATGGCCCTGTCTCTGACCCTGCCTCCTGTCTCAGCCACAATCATTATTGACTGCTCCTACTTGACCACAATGTGCATGGCTGGTGACATGGATATTGTTTGCAAGCAGCAAAGTTTCTTCAGTGATTTTTTTTGGAACTATAAAGCTGTGCTCTTTGTTCCGATTTCTGTTTTGTTCCGATTTATTTTTGTTTTTGATGAGGTAGAATCTAACAGCCGCAACAGTATTCTTAGTCTTGACATAGAAACATATAAAATAAGTGCAGGAGGAGGCCATTCGGCCCTTTGAACCAGCACTCATGGCGGATCATCCCCAATCAATAACCCGTGCCTGCCTTCTACCCTTATCCCTTGACTCCACTAGTCCCTAGAGCTCTATCTAACTCTCTCTGAAATCCATCCAGTGACTTTGCCTCCACTGCCCTCTGTGGCAGGAAATTCCACAAATTCACAACTCTCTGGGTAAAAACATTTTTTCTCACGTCAGTCTTAAATGGCCTCCCCTTAATCTGTCAGACTCGATAACAATCAGCACGGTAGCACCTCAAGGCTGCGTGCTCAGCCCCCTGCTGTACTCACTCTATACTCATTACTGCATAGCCGGTCATAGTGCAAACTCCATCATCAAGTTCGCTGACGACGCCACTGTTGTGGGACGTATCACTGACGGGGATGAGTCCGAGTATAGAAGAGAGATTGAGCAACTGTCCATATGGTGCCAGCACAATAACCTGATTGTGGACTTTGGAAGGAGTAGGATGGGGACCCACAGTCCCATTTATATCAACGGGTCAATGGTTGAAAGGGTCAAGAACTTCAAATTCCTGGGCGTGCACATCTCTGAAGATCTTTCCTGGTCCGAGAACACTGATGCAATTATCAAGAAAGCACATCAGCGCCTCTACTTCTTGAGAAGATTATGGAGAGTCGGTTTGTCAAGGAGGACTCTCTCTAACTTCTACAGGTGCACAGTAGAGAGCATGCTGACCGGTTGCATCGTGGCTTGGTTCGGCAAATTGAGCGCCCTGGAGAGGAAGAGACTACAAAAAGTAGTAAACACTGCCCAGTCCATCATCGGCTCTGACCTTCCTTCCATCGAGGGGATTTATCGAAGTCGCTGCCTCAAAAAGGCTGGCAGTATCATCAAAGACCCACACCATCCTGGCCACACACTCATCTCCCTACTACCTTCAGGTAGAAGGTACAGGAGCCTGAAGACTGCAACAACCAGGTTCAGGAACAGCTACTTCCCCACAGCCATCAGGCTATTAAACCTGACGCGGCCAAAACTCTGAACATTAATAACCCATTATTTGTTATTTGCACTTTATCAGTTTATTTATTCATGTGTTTTGTAGTCAATGCCTATTATGTTCTGTGTGCTGAAGCAAAGCAAGAATTTCATTGTCCTATCAGGGACACATGACAATAAACTTGAACTTGAACTTGAACTTTATTCTAAGACTGTGGCCCCTGGTTCTGGACTTGCCCAACATTGAGAACATTTTTCCTGCATCTAGCTTGTCCAGTCCTTTTATAATTTTATATGTTTCTGTAAGATCCCCCTCATCCTTCTAAATTCCAGCGAATACAAGCCTAGTCTTTTCAATCTTTCCTCATATGACAGTCCCGCCATCCCAGGGATCAATCTCGTGAACCTACGCTGAACTGCCTCAATCACAAGGATGTCCTTTCTCAAATTAGGAGACCAAAACTGTACACAATACGCCAGATGTGGTCTCACCAGAGCCTTATGCAACTTGGCCATTTCTTTCCATTGGTCTGCACACTGTCTACAGGCCATTTTAAAGTGGCAGTGGTGATCCAGTTGGCAGAAATCTCACTTTCAAGTCAAAGCTTCTGATACCATTCTCAGTGCAGAGTTTTTTTTAATCTTAGCTGACAAACAGTGTAATACAGAGGGAGTGCTGTCCTTTGACTGAAAATTTAAATTGAGACCCAATCTATTCTCCCAGTTGGTTGTCAAAGATAACATGAAATATTTTTGATTAAGTGTTTAGAAACTAGACTTTGACCAATATGTGGCCCTATTTATAACATATTATACTTTTTAGGTTTAGTTTAATTATATTTGGTGTGATTTGGTTTGGGTTGTCTTGGTTTAGTTTAGTTTAGTTCAGTTTAGTTTATTTTAGTTCATTATTGTCACATGCACTGAAGTACAGTGAAAAGGTTTTGTTTGTGAGCTATCCAGTCAAAGAAAATACAATACATGATTACAATCAAGCTGTCCACTTTGCCACACTACTTACATTACAGCAATACCTACACTATGCCAACAGTCTGTCTCGTCCTTTCCTTTCTTTGGTGTGTTTTAGTATATTTACATCACTCCTACCAGGCATGATCATCATCACCTCCGGTGATAAAACAGCTGATCATTCTGGAGCTGACTGTGCCCTGGGAAGAGCTTATTAATAAGAGGCTAATGAGAGGAAACGCACAAAGTACCAGGAACTGGTGGAGATATGCGAGGACAGCTGCTGAAAGACATACTATGAGCCCATAGAGGTGGGCTGTAGAGGCTTTGCAGGACGCTCACTCTGCAAAGTCCTCAAGCAGTTGGGCATTACGGGGCTAGCAAAGAAGATGGCCATTCAATCCGCAAGCGAAGACGCAGAGAAAGCCACTAGGTGGCTTTGGATTAAGAGGGCTGATCCGTGGGCGGTTACTGCTGGGGCGCAAGTTGGGGCTTGATCAACCCCGGTTGGGTCGCCTGGGCGAGGGTGTCTGATGTTGTGAGACCCGAAACACCCGATGACGCCAGGTCACATCACTGAGGATGCGTCCCAGCGCATCTAGAAGATGTATCTCTCACACAGTATGTGTTAAATGTATGATTTAGTGTTCTTTATCTTATTTTATGTGGGAGTTGGGGGGGGAAACTTTTTAAAATCTCTTACCTTGACGAGGATGCAATGCTTTTCCACATCGTATCTCCCTCCGCACCGCGGCCTAACATCGTGGAGCTGGCAGCCTCTTGCTGGGGACCAACTATGGGAGCTCCAATCGTGGGAGCCTGTGGACTTAACATCGTTGAGATGGAGGTCCCTGTCGGGGATCGACCGTGGAGCTTCGACCGTGGAGCTCCGACTGCAGAAGCCTGTGGACTTTAACATCGTGGAGCTCACGGTCCCTGGTTAGGGACTGGCTTCGCGAGCTCTAGGCCCCAGGAGCTTCGACTGCCCTGATCGCGGGAGCTACGATCGCCCCGACGCGGGGGCTTCGATCGCCAGCTGTGGGAACTTCAAACGCCCCGACTGTGGATGGTTTGACTGCCCACACCATGGGAGAATAAGGAGTTAAGAAGGTTAGACTTTATTGCCTTCCATCACAGTGAGGAATGTGGGGAATTTGCTGTGGTGGATGTTTATGTCAACTTTTATGTAGTCGTGTGTCTTGGTTTTTTTTTAGTATGGCTGTATGGTAATCAAATTTCACTGTATCTTAATTGGTACACATGACAATAAACATACCTTTGAGACCTATGAAATGTTTGAAACATATTTATAAGCATGTTGTATGTGTAATGCAGAAGTTGGTGTACAAATGTAATTAATTTTTATTTCCTTTTACGCCTAAGTGCAATCCTGTCGTTCCCAGCGAAATCATTGGATAATGACCAAAACCAGGAAACCTGCATCACTTTCTTCTCTCTTGAGCTCTGGAGTACCGAGACCAAATCTGATGATTGATTGGTGCCTAGGCCAAGGTTGGCTATCTCATATAGACTGGGAATATAACATTACTGATTGTAATAAAAGCTGACCTTATACAAATTCATCAGACATATCTCTACATATTTAAATCCTTTAGCCAATTCCAGTTAATTAGAGGCAGCTGAAAAATATTATGCATTTTGATGAAGTAAAATATTAGCATCTGTACTTTTAACTGATGTTGTTTGACCTGGGTTCGAGAGAACTGAATGCTCCAGATAGGAAACAGAAACCTATTATGCTCACCTGTAAAGTTCCAAAAGTGTGCTTCTTAAATATAATTAACCACCAACCTTCCATTCCACATATTAAAAACATATCACTGTGATGACTGACAATTCATCTTTCATTGATTCAGTATGTGAATGGAGATTTTTATTCTTGCTATATCTTATCATCACTCTTCATCTAAAGAATTTAGCTTCACACCAGATGGCATTTTATGACACTGTGCTGAAATGGCATTTCTGAATAGGAAATATAACCATAGGGTCATTGCAGTCAACTTAAGCAATGTCCTCAACTGGACTGCATTTTCCATTCAGATTACAAGGTACCAGTCAGATATCTGGTTAATTTCCTCACCCTACCCCTACAATGCTTTAGTAAATTGTAGCATTCTGACCACAGTCTAATTGATATCTGCTCCTTCAATGCAAAATAATAGGCTACTCCACAGTAGCCCATCGCCCCTGTACAAAGTGAAGAGAAGCAAAGGACACATGCCAAAAGTTAAAAAAAAATCTCTGGTCTATGCAAAAGATACAAGATTTGTTACCGTAAAAGTGGTTATTTTATAGTGTGTTAAAAGAATGTTTTAATGTTCTTCGGTTTGTTTTATGTGGGGGGAGGGGGAGGGGATCGGGGGAAACTTTTTTTCAGGTTCTTACCTTGCCCGAGATAGTTATATGGATGGGAAGGGAATGGAGGGTTATGGTCTGAGCGCAGGTATATGGGACTAGGGGAGATTATGTGTTCGGCACGGACTAGAAGGGCCGAGATGGCCTGTTTCCGTGCTGTAATTGTTATATGGTTATATGGTTATATGGTTATGGGATTAATTTTTGGATCGCATTCTCTGGGCGCTCTGCGGCCTTCGATCGATGGAGCTGGAGGCCTCCTCGGACTGACTTTGAGCCCTATCATGGGGCGCGGACTTAACATCGGAGCTGGTCCCTTGCCTGTGATCGCTCCCACCGCGACCACCGCGGACTTACCATCAAAAGCTCGCATTCATCTGGAGAGGCTAGTCGGGAAGCTCCAACGTCACGGAAGGTTCGACCAGCCCCGATGCGAGGTTCGATTGCCCAGTGCAGTGGAGCTGACATCCCCCCGATGCGGGAGCTGATCGCCTCGACGTGGAGGGCCTGAACGCCGCCAGCTACAGGAGTCAAGATCATCCCGTCAATGGGGGCTCGAGGCCCACAACCGAGGAAGAACTAAGGGAAGGGACTTGAACTTTATTCCATCATAGTGAGGAATGTGTAGGAGTCACTGTGGTGGATGTTCATGTTAAAATGTGTTTTTGAGTGATCTGTTGCTTTTAATTGTATGACTGACATGGCCAATGAAATTCCTCGTATGTTGCAAAACATACTTGGCGAATAAAGTGTGATTCAGATTCTGATTCTGATAAGGATTAAGTCATTTGCATACAGTTTAGGCTTATGAAGATAATTTAGATCCTGGGAGCAAATTGCATTTAGATCGTATTTTCATTTCAAGTAAGTGATAATGAACAGGAGCATTATACAGTCATCATTTCATGCTGTATCATGGACAAATTAAGGATTTTCTGTATATAACTTGGTTTTGTCTTAATCAAATGACAGCTGGTTCACCGCCGGGTAATAAATAAAACCAAGTAATAGCATGTAGCACCAGACTCAGGAACAGCTTCTTCCCTTCAGTTATCATACTTCTGAATAGTCCTCCCATAATCTAGGGTGCAGCCCTGATCTTCCAACCTACCTCATTGTGGACATTGGACTTTTTCTCTGGAACTGTAACATTACAATACTGCAAAACTATATTCTGTACACTAGCATTTTTCTCTTAGCTCTACCTGTTGTATTGTGTATGGCTTGACTGTATTCATATATAGTATTTTCTGATTTAATAAGATAGCATGCTAACAAAAAAAATTAACTTTATCTTGATACACATGACAATAATAAAACAATACCAAACTAGGCTACTAACTGAAATATTCATGTTTTTTTAAAAATACGGAGTTTTTTGCGGGGGTGTTACAATGAGCACACGCGAAATATTAAAATCAATGCAAAATAAAAACAAAAAAAGCCAGAGAGGAACATAATGTTCCAGATGAATAGTTTTTCCAGAACTGAAATTGTGAAGTATCTGCGATCTCAGGCCTCTTCGTCCTAATTTGAACTAATGTATCCACACTCTTCCAGTGTCCAGATCCTGGAACTTTGCCTTTATTCAAATCTATTCCACATACAAAGATATTGAATAGTCTGTGAAAGCCACAGCTACAATAATAGCAACTTAGCAATGTGAAGAATTTATTCTAAAGCTAATGTTGAAGTGCAGCGTATCCTATTTGGTAACTCAAATATCACTAATCCAAATATTGGTGCATGTGACAATAAATGTGAGTTTGAACTTGAACGTTTACTTCAAAATACATTTTGTAATTTTTTTTTGTGTTTTTTCTCTCTTAAATTATAAGGTAATATCTTATTGAAATTTTTATAAATCCATTTAAAAATTTGTATACTAAAGCCGGTAATATTTTAAATCAATAACGTAAATCAAATATATTAGACTGATCAACATATCTACTTTGACACACTGAAGTTAATGCATTGAAAATAAAATCACGATAATAGTTTAGATCTTCATCATCATGAATTTTCAAGAATGGAATTTGTGAAAGAAGCAGCTACACAAAGGAAAAAGGAACTGATTTTTATTCCCAATCCACACCTGACTACAATATTCTGAAGCTCTTAAAATATCAATTTCTTTGGTATTAAGGTATGATTACTGCATTGATAATGTTAATGAATCTCAGCACAATAACACACAAAACACTACATGGTTGCTTTTCTGTTTTTTCTGCTTTTCAAATATCACTGAAGGCACGAAAGACCTCGGTGCTAATGGTACTTTTGTTATAGTGAATGTAATCTTTTCCGGTAGTCAAATTACATTTTTAAACACAAACCACAATCGTACTCTTATCAGTTGAAATCATTCTAGCTAATTTATGTAATATTATCTATGTTCCTGTAGATAGAAAGAATATTAAAATACAAAGCAATTATGTGAAGGAAACAAAAGGCTCATGACTAAAGAACATCATTATAAGTAAAGAGTTCCTACCATCATTGTGAAAGTGCTACAAAAATAAAATGACATTTTTCTTGCACATTTAAATGATTATAAATGGCACTATGAGGAAAAATAAACGTTATATTTTTCCAAAGGGTGTGATTTTTTCTTACATTAAACGATTTTGTTCCACATCTGATTGTTCAAAAGTTAGACTAGAGGAACAAGTAAATAAAAGTTAATGCATAGGAAGGAACTGCAGATGCTGGTTTACATTGAAGATTGCCACAAAATGCTAGAGTAACTCCGTGGTGCAGGCAGCATCTCTGGAGGAAAGGAATGGGTGACGTTTCGGATCGAGACCCTTCTTCAGACGCTGAAGAAGGAATGTGTGACGTTTCAGGTCGAGACTCTTCTTCAGACTCTGAAGAAGAGTCTCAACCCGAAACGTCACCCATTCCTTCTATCTACGGATGCTGCCTGTCCTGCTGAGTTACTCCAGCATTTTATGTCTAAATAAAAGTTCTTTATTTATAAACAGAACACAGGCTTTTCCATTTAATCTTGTCAACTCAACTTTAACGAATAACCTCATGTGAGGTTATCAAACGCTTTGTGGACATCACAGTACTGTACGTTAATCTTATACCAACATCAATCTTCTTATTGATTGTAATAGTTGGGAAGTCATGTTGTAGCTCTATAAAACTTTGGTTAGGCCATATTTGGAGTATGTGTGCATTTCTGGTCTCCACATTATAGGAAGGATATGAAGGCTTTGGAAAAATTGCAAAAGGGGGTTCACCCGGAAAATGCCTGGATTAGAGAGTATAAAATATGCAGAGAGGTTGGACAACCTTAGATTGTCTTCTCTGGAGTATCAGAGGCTGAGGGAGCAACTTCATAAAAGTGAATGAAATTAAGAGTGGCATAGATAGAATAGTCAGAATTTTATTTTCCCAGAGTGGAAGTGATAAATATCAAAGGGCATAGCTTTAAGGTGATAGGGGTAAAGTTTATGAGGCATATTTTTTTACACAGCGAGTGCTATGCATTGCCAGGGGAGATGCTTGAAGCAGATATAATACAATGTTTAAGGAGCTTTATGATAGATACACGAGCAGACAGTGAATGTAACGATATGGTTAATGTGCAGGCAAATGTGTAAAATTGACTGGCATCATAGTCAGCACAGATATTGTGGACTGAAGGGCTTGTTCCCCTGCTGTATAGTTGTATAGTCTATGTTAATATTGGTATCGCCACAGCTAGAGTATTGTTTGCAGTTCTGGTTGCCACACTATAGGAAGGGATTGATTGTGCTGGAATAGGTGCAGAGGAGATTCACCAGGATATTGCCTGGGATGGAACATGTCAGTTATGTAGAAAGCCGTGTGTTTACTTTGAAGAAGGTGAAACCGAGTGAAGCCTTGATAGTGGTATATAAAATGATGAGGTGTGTGGCAGGACTAAAAGCAAAGGGTATAGACATAAGGTAAGGGGTATGAGATTTGGAGGAGAACAGAAGAATAATCTTTTTTCATCAGGAGGGTGGCTGGAATCTGGAAGACTGAGGGTTTTTTATAGCCAGACACTCTCTCAGCATGTGGATAGTTATTGTACTTGAAAGTCAGTAAGTGTATGAGCAGCAGTCCTGACCTATCATCTACCCCTTTGGATATCCTCGGACTACCTCGGGATTTACAGGACTTTATCTTGCACAAAACGTTATTCCCTTTATCCTGTTTCTGTACACAGTGGACGGCTTGATTGTAATCATGTATAGTCTTTCTGCTGACTGGATAGAACGCAACAAAAAAACTGTTCACATAACAATTAACTAAACTAAACTAAACTAAACGAAACAGTCCCGCCATCCCAGAGATCAATCTCGTGAACCTACGCTGCACTGCCTCAATCAGAAGGATGTCCTTCCTCAAATTAGGAGACCAAAACTGTACACAATACTCCAGATGTGGTCTCACCAGAGCCCTATACAACTGCAGAAGAACCTCTTTACTCCTATACTGAAATCCTTCAGTTGATAAATATATTGTCTTTACATTTTTTTGTATCAGTTGAATAGCTTTTAGCAATTTCTAATTTCTTAGCAATGACAGTACGTGTGTCACATGACATAGTGTATATTGTTCATAAGTTCACAAGTAGTAGGGGCAGAATTAGGGAATTCGGACCATCAAGTCTACTCCACCAGTCAATCATGGCTGATCTATCTTTCCCTCTCAATCCCATTCTCCTGCCTTTATCGTAGATATTATTTTCTGTATTAAATGTATCTTATATAATCTGTATTTGAAAGTTGTTTAAGAAGTATGGCCGTTCACAGGTTACAGGTCATTTGGTCAGTCACAGACCGCATGTTTTTTATCAGGAGACATTCTGAAATACAAAGGGCTCAGCGTTTATGACTGGCAATTGTTTATATTAGATAGCAAGGCATCTCTAGCAAGGACAGGATTTGTGAGCTATGTTTAATTATGCTCATGTTGGGTGGGGGTATGTGACCCGTGTATGTTGTATTTCTTTTGTTTATACAAACTGAGGGGACCAAGATGTTGAGAACGAGTAGTGGGGCTGGAAATGTGACAATCCTTTGAATAATGTTGTCAGTATGATAGCAAAGTCGTAAACAGGCCCAAGTATAATGCTGGAATGTCTCTCCTTAGAGAAGGAGGATCCCTACAAGGAGGGGGAGGGAAGTGTAAGATAGCCAAGAGACAATTATCATTTGTCACCTGGGACAGTGTTATGATCCTGGCTATAGGAGATGTGAGTTTGCAAAGACAGAGTCAATTCATATTTTAAAGTGTGTAACGTAAGATAATGTTAGTTTATATATGATTTATAAAGTAGATCATCTGGGATATATATTGTCTTTTAATTAGGGATATATATGTTTTTTTCCATTTTACATTAGATCTTTGTGTTTGGATCTGTAGGTTAAGACGTTACATTCTTTCCCAAGATGTATAGGTTTAATTGGAACAATGTCTTGTATATACAAATTGTCTAATCACTTTATCTTTGGTATTTTGAGAAGTGGGTTCTGGGAAGTATCTATTTTTTGTGAGTTTCACTTTGTTGGAATGAAATCTGAACAAAGGAGTTACACGCGCATGGCAAAGAAAGGAAGAAGCCACGAGGCTAGCAAGGGGCCATAAAGGGGAGTCATGTGACTTATGACTGTGGTTATTGTAGAAAAGCACTGGTAAGAAGGGCATAAGAGGAAGTGAGTGATTGGCTGGAAATAAGGGAATGTTACCAAATGGTCTGAAGAAGGGTTTCGGCCCGCGGTGCCTATTTCCTTCGCTCCATAGATGCTGCTGCACCCGCTGAGTTTCTCCAGCTTTTTTGTGTAACCTTCGATTCTCCAGCATCTGCAGTTCCTTCTTAAAAAATGTTACCAAATGATGGATATGGAAATGTAACAGGGGTGGGGCATGTTGATTTGAAAATGGTATAAGAAGCAATGATCCTTTGTCTTGAAGAGAGCGCGGGAGAATGCTCCACGTGATTTGATGTGTGGGAAAGTAGTAGCCTTTATTTGCAAATAAAGTTTGAACTTCTTGAAGAATTCTCCACGTGATCTGAATTGATTTGAGCATCGGAAAACCACAACACCTTCTCCCCAAAACCCCTGACACCCGTACTAATCACAAATCTATCAATCTCCACCATAAAAATATCCATTGACGGCCTCCACAGCCTTCTTGTGGCAATAATGCATTCCACAGATTCACCACTCCCTGACTAAAGAAATTCCTCCTCATCTCTTTTCTAAAGGAACGTCCTTTTATTCTGAGGCTATGGCCTCTGGTCCTGGACTTGACCACTAGTGGAAACATCCTCCACACATCCACTCTGTTCAGGCTTTTCACTAATCACTACTCACATGCCATTACAATATGCAACAGAATCCCATGGGCAGCTTGCTTCAAGATCATATTGTCCTGAGACTAGGGGCATTTTCTTGGAATCGATAGCCATTAAGTAAATAAACAAAGAAAGTACCAAAGAGAAAAAAAACTATAAAAAATGTAAGAAAAAATATGAGAGAAACTCAGCAGTCGCTATATAAATGAAATAGCATGGGTTTTAATAGACACAGACCAAATAAGAAGAAAATAAGAGGTGGACAGACTGAACAAGAAAGGAAACATATTAAATATTAGTTAGGGAAATGCCATATTGCTTTTTACGTATTTTTGTCAAGAGACTGCAAATAATGTTGAATAGAAGTGGCAGCAAAGTTAAATTTCATTTAACTTCAACCTGCATTGACAGCTTATATAAAATCATCAAGTTCAGTCTTTGCTTTTTGAGATAACTAAAATAGGGAAAGTTAATGAAGGTTTATTTCGTTTAGTTTATTGTCATGCGCACCAAGGTACGGTGATCATTTTGTTGCTGCAAGTGATCCAGTCAGCGGAAAGATCATACATAATGACAACAAGCCGTCCACAGTGTACAGATACAGGATAAGGGGAATAGCATTTAGTGCAAGATAAAGTCCAGTAAAGCTCGATTAAAGATAGACCGAGGATCTTCAATGAGGTAGATGCTAGCTCTGAACCACTTCAAGTTCATGATAGGATGGTTCAGTTACCTGTTAACAACTGGGAAGAAACTGTCCCTGAATCTGGAGGTTTACGTTTTCACACATGTACCTCTTGCCTGATGGAAGAGGAAGTATCCAGGGTGAGACACATCCTTGATTATTATTATCTAAATGGTGGCCGATTGGGAAAGGGGGAGATGCAGCGAGACCTGGGTGTCATGGTACACCAGTCATTGAAGGTAGGCATGCAGGTGCAGCAGGCAGTAAAGAAAGCGAATGGTATGTTAGCTTTCATTGCAAAAGGATTTGAGTATAGGAGCAGAGAGGTTCTACTGCAGTTGTACAGGGTCTTGGTGAGACCACACCTGGAGTATTGCGTACAGTTTTGGTCTCCAAATCTGAGGAAGGACATTATTGCCATAGAGGGAGTGCAGAGACGGTTCACCAGACTGATTCCTGGGATGTCAGGGCTGTCTTATGAAGAAAGACTGGATAGACTTGGTTTATACTCTCTAGAATTTAGAAGATTGAGAGGGGATCTTATAGAAAGTTACAAAATTCTTAAGGGGTTGGACAGGCTAGATGCAGGAAGATTGTTCCCGATGTTAGGGAAGTCCAGGACAAGGGGTCACAGCTTAAGGATAAAGGGGAAATCCTTTAAAACCGAGATGAGAAGAACTTTTTTCATGCAGAGAGTGGTGAATCTCTGGAACTCTCTGCCACAGAGGGTAGTTGAGGCCAGTTCATTGGCTATATTTAAGAGGGAGTTAGATGTGGCCCTTGTGGCTAAGGGGATCAGGGGGTATGGAGAGAAGGCAAGTACGGGATACTGAGTTGGATGATCAGCCATGATCATATTGAATGGCGGTGCAGGCTCGAAGGACCGAATGGCCTACTCCTGCACCTAATTTCTATGTTTCTATGTTTCTATGTTTCTATTATGCTGGTGAAAATATGTGCAAAATCCTGATAGATCAAATAGGAAAACAGTATTATAATAAATCAGAAATAAGAGCACATAATTCAAAGTACCCTAAGAAACAAAGGGAAGAGTAAAAAACAAAGTATTGGAGCAACTCAATGGATCAAGCCTCATCTGCGGTGGGATAAATGTACAGACGACTTTTCGAGTTGGGTACCTTCTACAGACTAATAAGTAAGAGGAAGAGAAGCATAATGTTTGCACAATACCATCAAAAGGTAAAATGAACCAAATGGAGAGGTTGTGAGCAGGAAACACTACTGGCTGCAAATTATGATGTGGATGCATTTAGGCTGACACATAAACACTATTTAAAGTGGAATGGGTTCAACTTTTTGAAAGGGAAAGAACAAGGGGTGGATTAATGCAAGTAAAATATTTTATCGTCAAGGCACTCAACAAGCAGAGACCACTTGAAGTATTCATTTGGTTTGAGGAAGTGACCTGTAATTGGGCTCAACTTAAGCCCCTGTCCCACTTAGGAAACCTGAACGGAAACCTCTGGAAACCTTGCGCCCCACCCAAAGTTTCCATGAGTCGCCAGAGGTTTTGGTCACTCGCCTGGAAAGCCTCGGCTGAAGCATGAGCTGCATCTAGAGACCAAAGATCCTACAGGATGTTTGCTACTGACCGCACACACACACACACACACACACACACACACACACACACACACACACACACACACACACACACACACACACACACACACACACACACACACACACACACACACACACACACACACACACACACACACACACACACACAAAACATCGCAAAGGTGGGGGCCAGGGACAGCGGATGAGCGCGGTCTGCCCGATGACGAGGAAGGTAAACGGCTGCCACAGAGCACGATAAGTCCTTTAGAGAGTGTGGGAGGGTGGTAGAGAAGGGGAGAGAATGAGAGAGAAGGGGAAGAGAAGGGGAAGAGAAGGGGGGAAAGGGAGAGAGAAAGGGAGAGAGAAGGGGAGAGAAGGGGGAGAGAAGGGGGGGGAGAAGGAGGGGGAGAAAGCAAGGAGACAGTTTTAAGAGGTTTAATAAAGTTAGCGGGCATTTTACCTTCTGACAGATCTTCTAGACTGCCTGTTAGTAAATAGCGACCCCACTCCACTGGCTTCGACCAAACGGCAACCTATTTTTAGTTGAAGCCGGTTTTGATTTTGTTGAAATAATCGAAGAAACATAGACCATGCGGAAACCACTTTCGACCATTAGGGAGAGTGACCGAAACCTCCGGGAATCTAATGGAAACCTTCGGTGGGGTGCAAGATCACCAGAGGTTTTCGTTCAGGTTTCCAAAGTGGGACAGTGGCATTAGTGTCCCACTTTTCATGCATAATCTGAACCTCTTCAGAGTTTTCCAGACTATTCTGTCCATTGGAAGGCAAAGACTTGATACTGGTCTCTTCAGAGGTCTTGGAACATATGATGATGGCAGGCATCTAAAAATGACCAAGGAAACCATCATCTGCCAATTCCACCCTCCGTCATCATAAAGGGACTGGCACGCAACAGGAGAGGGCCCAGTTATGTCAGCAATAAATTTCAAGACTTAATGCAGGAACCAGTGGAGGAAACCTGGCAGTATGATTCTCTGCCCTTTCCTCTTCGATGCACCTGGGGCCACTAATCCCAGAGGCACGTTGAAAAGGTAAATCTACCGTGATAGCTCAGTTGAAGTGCCTGAACCAGAACAGCCGTAGTAAATCAAATGACTTCCTTCCAGTGCAACTTCTACAATTCAAACATGGTGCTCCATCATCTTATGGATTCAACTGTTCATTTATTCATTTCAAGTTGATTTTTACTTTTGCAAGTGGGAAATAATTTTAATGTGCCTATTCCTAAAAGTATAATACAGAAGGAATAGGTGTATTGAGTTATTCTCACACTCGAAATAAGTTTACAAAATTGTGCTAGCAGTACACTTGTTTTGAATGTAACATAGCAAAGTGCATTTAAAAATATATAATGTCTTCTTTTGTTTTGTATCAATTGTTTAAACAGCTACTACCTCATCAAAGCACTGTTGGAAAATATTATGTGGCATAACTTTGCTCAAAAATGCAGTATTTCCTCAAATTTTAATGGGCAGCAGTAAGCATGCACTGATACTGGCTTTTAGGAAGCTTTTAGATAAGCACGTGGATATGCAGGGAATTGAGGGATATGGATCTTGTGCAGGCAGGTAAGATTAGTTGATCTACTGTCCATAAGTTCATTAGTCATAGGAGCAGAATTAGGCCATTCGGACCATCGAGTCTACTCCATCATTCAATCTTGGCTGATCTATCATTCCCTCTCAACCCCATTCTTCTGCCTTCTCCCCATAACCTTTGACACTCTTACTAATCAAGAACCAGTCAATCTCCGCTGAGACTATTCTTCAGAGTGCCGCTGAAAGGTCTCAACCCGAAATGCCACCCATTCCTTCTCCCCAGAGATGCTGCCTGTTTTGTGCGTGGGAGCTTGGGTGTGTTCCACAAGCACCGAGATGGTAATAAATAAAACGTCTGTCCCCGCGGTGGGGGTGAATCACCCTGATGTGGGGGTTGGGGTCCGATTGCGGTGCATCACGGTCTGTGACTATGGGACACTCCTGCGGGTGGAGACGGAGGAGAGATAGAAGTGGGAGAAAAGGGGAGAGAGAGAAGGGAGAGAGGGGGGGGGGGGGGGGGGGCAGAGAAGGGGGAGAGAGAGAAGGGAGGGGGAGGGAGAGAGGGGGGGGAGAGGAGGGAGAGAGAGAGGAGGAGAGAGAGAAGAGTGGAGAGAGGAGGAGAGAGAGAGAGAGGGAGAGAAAGAGGAGAGAGAGAGGGGAGAGAGGAGGAGAGAGAAGGGAGAGAGAGAGGGGGAGAGAGAGGGAGAGAGAGAGAGAGAGAGAGAGAGAGAGAGAGAGAGAGGAGAGAGAGAGAGAGAGGGAGAGAGAGAGAGAGGGAGAGAGAGAGAGAGGGGGAGAGAGAGAGAGAGGGGAGAGAGGAGGAGATGGGAGTGTTGGGTTTATTTTCCCACACAAGCCATAGGTGACTGGGCAATCTGAACCCAAGCACCAAGTTGAAAGCGGCGAAGGTGTGCATCCCTCGGGACAGCCCCCACTCTCCCACGGCCACCCTCCGCGCACTGCGGGTCGGTGGAGCGGAGGTTTGGGACAATGTTCATGCCTTCACAGTGATGTGATGTGCGCGGGGGTCTGGACCAATCGCTGACAAGTCCCGCCTCCTGGCAACATCATGTCCGTTACTGGACTTTTCTGTTGAGCGACAGTCGGTCCTTTGGCTTGTAGGCGACCGCCTTTCGGGTAGGTGGGGTTTTGACAGAGCGCCCATTCGATAAGTTTGCGTTTAGGTGACGCAGCTTTTCGGTTCGTTGTCTTTTGGGCGTCCCGCCCTTTCGGTTAGTTTGCATTTAGGCGTCCCATCTTTTCGGTTAGTAGGCGTTTCGTCTTCGGACTCTTTCGGTTTATTGGCGTTTCGGCCTCATTTCCGTTCGGTTCTTTGGCTTCGACTTCTTTGCTTTGGCCTCTCGTCGGTCAACGCCACGTCCGAACACCGGCCTCGGCAGCCAACTGCGGCAATGAATTTCACAGATTCACCACCTTCTCACTGAAGAAATTCCTCCTCATCACCTTTATAAAGGTACGTCCTTTTATTCTGTGCCCTCTGCTCCAAGACTCTCAAACTAGTGGAAATATCCTATCCACATCCACTCTATCGAGGTCTTTCACTATTTGGGAAGATTCAATGTTGTTTACCCCCTCATCCTTCTAAACTCCAGCTAATAAAGGCCCCACATCTCTCCTCAGATATTGTGCACAAACCTGCTCACAATACTTCATATGAGGTCTGAACAGTGCCTTATAAATCCTGAGCATTACATCCCTGTTTTTATATTCTAGCCTTCTATAGAGCTTAGTTGGATTTAGCTCTTAGGGCTAAGGGAATCAAGGGATATGGGGAAAAAGCCAGAATGGTATATTTTGTGGATGATCAGCAATGATTATATTCAATGGTGGTGCTGGGTCGAAGGGTCGAATGGCCAACTCCTGCACCTATTTTTTATGTTTCTCAAAATGAATGCTCACATTTGATTCATTCTATCAGCGCAACTTGCAAAATAATCTTTTGAGAATAATGCACCAGCACTCCCAGCTCCCTTCGCACCTTCAATTTCTGAATTATCTCCCCATTTAAAAAATAGTCTATGCCACTATTACTAATACTAAAGTGCATGATTACATACTTTGCTACACTGGATTACATCTGCCACTTCTTTGCCCAATCTGAAGAAGGGCCTTGACCCAAAGTCACCCATTATTTCTCTCCAGAGATGCTGCATGTCCCGCTGAGTTACTCCAGCATTTTGTGTCAAACTTTGCTTTAAACCAGCATCTGCAGTTCCTCCCTACACACTTCTTTGTTCATGCCCCAACGTGTCCCACTTGGTCTAGTATCATCATATATACCATATAACCATATAACCATATAACAATTACAGCACAGAAACAGGCCATCTCGACCCTTCTAGTCCGTGCCGAACATGTATTCTCCCCTAGTCCCATATACCTGCACTCACACCATAACCCTCCATTCCTTTCCTGTCCATATAACTATCCAATTTATTTTTAAATGATAAAAACGAACCTGCCTCCACCACCTTCACTGGAAGCTCATTCCACACAGCCATCGCTCTCTGAGTAAAGAAGTTCCCCCTCATGTTACCCCTAAACTTCTGTCCCTTAATTCTCAAGTCATGTCCCCTTGTTTGAATCTTCCCTATTCTCAGTGGGAAAAGCTTATCCACGTCAACTGTCTATCCCTCTCATCATTTTAAAAACCTCTATCAAGTCCCCCCTTAACCTTCTGCGCTCCAAAGAATAAAGCCCTAACTTGTTCAACCTTTCTCTGTAACTTAATTGCTGAAACCCAGGCAACATTCTAGTAAATCTTCTCTGTACTCTCTCTATAACTGTATAACTCCTGTATTTGGGCACATGTGTGTGTGTTTACATCTTCGCAAAATAACTATCCCGTCGATTCCAAAATCACCTTATCTGAACATTTCATGCTTTATTTCTGGACATAACTGAAAATGTTTAAAAATATCAAAAGACTTTGAATTTTAAAGATGAGTTTTTGCTGATGACGTCACAATGGGTCTGCGCAACACCGTCTCACACACAGAATCTTCCAGGCGCTTCGAATGACGTCATCCCCCACCTCCCATTATTCAAAAGATGCCGCCAGAATCTTCCAGGCGCTTCGAATGACGTCATCCCCCACCTACCATTATTCAAAAGATGCCGCCGGTGGAAGAAGGGACGAGCCCAGAGATGTGATCGGGCCCAGGATTGGAGACTGTATCTCATTTATATTATTGGCTAGCTTGCCTTCATATTTTTTTTATCTTTTCACCCCATATTGCCTTTTTAGTTACCTTCTGTTGTTTTTTTTAAAAAGCTTCCCATTCCTCAAGCTTCCCACTAATCTTTGCAATATTATATGCCTTCTCGTTGAGTTTCACCTCTTTCTCCCCTAAGAATCTTTCTTCCCCTTTAGGATGAAACGATCCTGCGTCTTTCGTGTTGCTCCCAGAAATTCCTGCAATTGCTGTTCCACCGTCATTCATGCTAGGGTCCTTTTCCAATCAACTTGAAAGCCAGCTCCTCCCTCGTGTCTCTTTAGTTACCTTTACTCAACTGTAATACCGACACATCTGATTTCATCTTCTCTGTCTCACACTGCAGGTTGAATTTTATCATATTATGGTTACTACCTCCTAGGGGTTCCTTCACCTAAAGCTCCCTAATCATTACACAATATCAAATACAACATTTTCTTTTCCCGAGTAGGCTTGACAATCTACAAATTCCTTCTCTTGGGATCCTATACCATCCTGATTTTCCTAGATCGTGGCATAATGTTTGGCACTGACATTGTGGGCAGAAGGACCTGGTCCTATGCTGTATTTTTATATGTACTATGATCTAAAGTAAAAAATTCATGGCTAACAGATTTAATTGTTTGAACTTTGTAACTATTTTCTCTCTTGCGCATACTTGACAGGTTTTTTGATACAGATTGCCAGAATGAGGATTCTATTCAGAATCTAAGTTTGAGAAATATGATGTAAAGAATTTGTTCAATAAGAATGGTGTTTCCTGATCTCCTATTGTTACTGAACTAGCATTAAATGGCTTAAGTGATCTCCAATACATTATTTACTCTGCTGAATGTCTTTTGGATATTTTTATTTTTATCATTTTTTTACGTGGCATGTCATCATATTTTATTTTGTTTTATCATTGAAATAATTCCAGGTTGGCCTTTGATTTATATTTTGGCTCCAACTGTGATCTTTGTCTTGTCATGTTTCTCAGAGGTAATACTACCTTAGTACATCCCTTTAATTTGTCTTAAATAATTTCTGGAGTTTTCTTTCTCTCATTGCACTTCATACTTAATCCTCCCTGGAGCTCTTCTCACAGTCCTATAGTTTGTTCTTATAATACCTTGCACCTGTTCATTTTGGCTTAGCCTTCATTACAATATCAAATTTATGTTTCTCATACTGCTGATAATACAAAACAAACTTGGTTCCAATAAAGAAACAAACAAGTATTGTTGAATATTCCTAGGTTTATGAAATGCTGTTTTGCTAATGACAAGAAGTATGCTCACCCAGTTTGTATCCAGTTACATCGCATTTTATGAACGTCAAATTAAACTGAAGGTTGCAGCAATAGTTATTCAGAGTTATTCAGAGTTGGTCCCATAAGAAAGAAAAGGCAGCAAGATTAAGAGAGTGAATAATAGCATATTCTGTTTGAGTTCCAAATATATGTGGGCATCATTTAATCGGTCATAGTTAAGGAACATCTATGTCTGAAATAAGTGTGTATATGTTAACTTATTTCATTGGATTTGAAGAAGATCATTTGGCCCATCAGGTGCATGCCTGTGCCTGGCAGAATAACGTGATGAATTCCACTCCCCTTTCCCCACGTAATCCTGCAATATATTTTCTCGCATATGTCCCACCAATCCCGTCGGGGTTTTTCTGCGCCATTCGCTTATACTCAGGCACAATTTACGTTTGCCACTTAACCCACCAGTACATCTTTGGGATGTGAGCCACACAGGTGGGATTGGGATCCAACGCAGATCCTTGGAGCTGCGAGACAGCAGAACAAAATTTGTGGCATAGATCATGGTCAGGACTTATGGGGAAGGCAGGAGTAGGGGGTAATTGGGGAATTCACCGAAAGAATGCAGAAGTAACTACTAGGAGGGATATCTGGCCAGCTCCATCAGATCAGCCGCACCAGCGTGCGGACTCCCTTAGTAAAGATTTATTATTTGTTTTATTTCATCTTACTAATATGACATGTTGTATTGGAAAATGGTTTTAGTACAACAAGATCATATTAGCAAGATAAAATATTTGTTCTACTGGTAGCGAGTGGAACAAAAAAAGCTATAAGAAGGCTGTAGAATGTCTACATGGTATCCTTACAAAAACATCCCACTGCATATTATTTAGTGGTTGCTACATGAATTATACTTTCCTGACATCTCTTATCTGTCCAAATTTCCAAACAAGTACCATAATGATATTCACCTTCATTAATATCCCTTGAAGTTTTTTTGAGAAACAAATATGATAGCCTTGACATATGTTGAGCTATGACATTCCACCTTGGTGTATTGCAACTGTTGAATAAAATTCACTGAGAATATACACGCGTATGATCTATTCAAAAATATATTTTCAATGCGAAAACCAGCTGAATCAGGTTCTAAGCCTAGCTTCACCAAAACATGAAAATGCCTTTTCCCAATTTTTCTCATTACAGTTGAAAATGTAGGAATGGATTTTGGAAATTATACAATATGATCAGAAATGAATTGATTAGGAAGGGATGCAGAAAAATAAGTTCAGGTGTGGAACGTTTTTGAAAAACAGTAATATTGTGAAGCAGTAGGGAACATTTCCAGAAGTGCCACCACAATCCTAGAAGGGCAGCACAGTGGCTCAGCTGATAGAGCAGCTGCCTCACAGAGCCAGACACCCTGACTGATCCTGACCTCAGGTGCTGTGTACAGAGTTTGCACTTTCTCTCTGTGACTGTTTAGGATTCCTCCTACATCCCAAAGATGTGTGGGCTGCTGAAGGGAGTGGATACAAAATTGAGATGGCGTAGAACTAGTGTGGACGGGTGTTCGAAGGTCGCCAAGGACTCGTTGGGCCGAAGAACCTGTTTCCTTGCTGTTTCTTTCAATCACTCTTTCAATCAATTTATCAATCAAATCACTAAATTGGTACTTATATTGGTATAAGTGGTAATTATATTCTCTTTTAAAAATATTTTAAATTGTGTGACTACAAACTAAATTAATTTTAATCCTCTTTGACTTCCATTATTTATAGTTCTCCACTTTGTATTAAATATATATTTAAATAATTTCTACTTTAATTCTGACCCTGACCTTAGGTCTAGGTCTCTGGCATTGCCAGGCAGCAGCTCTATCAGTTGCGCCACTGTTCATAAAGGGTGCAATTCCAGGAACTGGAAGATAGTTAACATTGGATATATCTTTGCTTAAATAGATAGATAGATAACTCATGTCCTATCAGACCAGTCAGTCTGGCAGGAGTGCTAGGAAAGGAAAAGGAGAATCCTTACAAATGAGAAAAGTGGAAAACATGCCAGAATCAAAACTATAAACAGTCATGATAGATTTGAGAAAGGAATGTTGTGCGTGATTAATCTCATTTGATATGGCGGCATAATGGTGCAGAGTAGTAGAGTTGTTGCCAGTAGAGTAGAGCACCAGAGAACTGGGTTTAATCCTGACTATGGGTGCTGTCTGTACGGAGTTTGTACATTCTCCAACTGACCACACGGGTCTTCTCTGGGTGATCCGGTTTCCTCCCACACTCCAAAGACATACAGTGCATTGAGAAAGTATTCAGACCCCTTCACTTTTTCCACATTTTGTTACATTACAGCCTTATTCTAAAATTGATTACAGTCATTTTTTTTTAATCATCAATCTACGCACAATACCTCATAATATAAAAGCGAAAACAGGTGTTTAGTAATTATTGCAAAATAATTAAAAATAAATAACTGAAATGTCACATTTACGTAAGTATTCAGACCCTTTACTGTGACTCTCAAAATTGAGCTTTGGTGCATCGTGTTTCCATTGATTATCCTTGAGATGTTTCTACAACTTGATAGGAGTCTACAAGTGGTAAATTAAATTGATTGTACATGATTTGGAAAGGCACACACCTGTCTATATAAGGTCCCACAGTTGACAGTACATGTCAGAGCAAAAAACAAGCCATGAAGACGAAGGAATTGTCTGTAGACCTCCGAGACAGGATTGTGTTGAGACACAGATCTGGGGAAGGGTATAAAACATTTTTGGAGCATTGCTGGTCCCAAAGAGCACAGTGGCCTCCGTCATTCTTAAATAGAACTTTGAAACCACCAGGACTCTTCATAGAGCCTGGCCAAACTGAGCAATCGGGGGAGAAGGATAGAGACTTACTAACATATTCAGGGAGGTGACCAAGAACCCGATGGTCACTCTGACAGAGCTCCAGAGTTCCTCTGTGGAGATGGGAGAAACTTCCAGAAGGACAACTATAGCTGCAGCACTCCACCAATCAGGCCTTTATTGTAGAGTGGCCAGACAGAAGCCACTCCTCAGTTAAAGGCACACGACAGCCCGCTTGGAGTTTGCCAAAAGGCACCTAAACAAGATTCCCTGGCCTGATAAAACCAAGATTGAATTCTTTGGCCTGAATGCCAAGTGTCACGCCTGGAGGAAACCAGGCACCGCTCATCACCTGGCCAATACCATATCTACGGTGAAGCATGGTGGTGGCAGCATCATGCTGTAGGGATGTTTTTCAGCGGTAGGAACTGGGAGACCAGTCAGGATCGAGGTAAAGATGAACGGAGCAAAGTATAGAGAGATCCTTGATGAAAACCTGCTCCAGAGCGTTCAGGACCTCGGACTGAGGCAGACGTTCACCTTCCAACAAGACAACGACCTAAAGCTCACGTCCAAAACAACGCAGGAGTGGCTTTGTGACAAGTCTGTGAATGTCCGTAAGTGGCCCAGCCAGACCCGGACTTGAACCCGATCGAACATCTCTGGAGGGACCTGAAAATAGCTGTGCATCGACACTCCCGATCCAACCTGACACAGCTTGAGAGGATCTGCAGAGAAGAATGGGATAAATTACCCAAATACAGGTGTGCCAAGCTTGTAGCGTGATAACCAAGAAGACTTGAGGTTGTAATCACTGCCAAAGGTGCCTCAATAAAGTACTGAGTAAAGGGTCTGAATACTTTTGTAAATGTGATATTTCAGTTATTTATTTTTAATTATTTTGCAAAAATTTCTAAACACCTGTTTTCACTTTTTTATCGTGGGCTATTGCGTGTAGATTGCTGATAAAAAAAAAGAATTTAATCAATTTTAGAATAAGGCTGTAACGTAACAAAATGTGGAAAAAGTGAAGGGGTCTGAATACTTTCTGAATGCACTGTATATGTTAGTAGGTTAACAAGTTTCTGTAAAATTATAAATTGCCCCCAGTGTGTAGGATAGTGCTAGTGTATGGGGTGACTGCTGGTCGGCGCAGACACCGTGGGCCAAAGATACTTTGAAGAAATGAGACAGACCCAAATTATCTAATTTTCCACAGTTCTATGTAATTCACAGACTAAATTCAGTGCATGAAGACATAAGAAAAGTAGCAGAATGTATGCATGAAGATCGCACTGAGCAGTAGTAATAGCTAGGTATTCAGAGACCCAGAAATTGAAAAGCTGTAGCCTTGAGGTTTATTATATTAAGAATTTAGACTTTGGAATTAAAACACATTTTCTAATATCAGTGAATGACAGGATTGGAAATATGGTAAATGCCAAGGAGAGAATAACTATTTGCACTCATAAATTTGCAAGAAAGGTATGAAATTTGACATGCCTTACATTGCAAAAAATAACAATGGCCAGTGATTAAAGCACCTTGAGCCTTGTACCTGCAGCCACAGATGACCTGTCCACCCAGCTTGCCATCCTAATGCCCAAACCTACCAAGAAGTAAAATCAAACCCTTGAAGTCAAAAATGTATTCTATTCACAAGCATTCACAAGCATTCACAAGCTATTCACAAGCGGCATGGTGGTGCAGTGGTAGAGTTGCTGCCTCGCAGCGCCGGAGACCCTGGATCCATACTGATCACAGTTGTTGTCTGTACGGAACTTGTACATTCTCTGCGTGACCTGATGGGTTTTCTCGGGTAGCTCCGGTTTCCTCCCACACTCCAAAGATATATAGGATTGTAGGTTAATTGGCTTTGGTAAAAATTGTCAATTGTCCCTAAGTGTGTAGGATAGTGCAGGATCGCTAGTCTATGCAGACTCGGCAGGCCGAAGGGCCTGTTTCCGTGCTGTATCTCTAAACTAAACTAAACATTAGCGTTCCTACATTAATGCAAGTAGTATCTAGTTAAAACTAAAAATAAAGAATGATTCTCTTGTAATGGATGAAGGAGTAGTTTCAAATAGTTGTATTGAAATGAGGCATGTAGGTCAGCATGGTCAAGTTAGGCCGAAGGACCTGTTTCCTCGCTGTAGGGCTCTTTCTCTATGATTTTATGAGTATTCAATCATTGCCCTCACACTGGGATTGGAGAACCCAGCCTGGTCATTTATCACCTTAGCAGTAAATATTCTGAGCCAAAAGTAAAACTCAGAAGTATACCAATTTACATATCAAAGGATATCACGTGACCTCATAGTGAGTTCATGTGAAACTTTAGACAAGATGAAACAGAGATGAATCACAGCACTGGATATCAAAGCAACACTACCAACGTTAGTACAATGAGAGAAATCTGGCCAAGCCAGGTAGTGATGTGCCAGTCACCTAATATTAAAGAAGCTGTCATTCACTCAAAATAAAAACATAGCTGAAGTTCGTTAAATTAGGGAAGGCAGGTAAAAGAGGCAGCAATATTGGCGAGAGAATGGATGAAAGTCACTTGATGGAACAACTGACACACTGTGCAAGGCAATAGATCAGCAACCTGGGGCAAGTGAACAAAATCTAGTTACCCAAACCCATAAGATGCTATTGGAGTCTAATTAGTCATTGCATTACCATTTAATCATTCAGTTAGTAATTGTTAGTCAAGCCAAAAGTGTCATAGTGTCATAAAGCATGGAAACAGGCCTTTCAGCCCAACAATTCAGTGCCACCCATTAAACCCCATTCCCATCGTTCCCGCATTCCCATTAATATTCCATAGGTTCTACCACTTATCTATGTACTAGGGAAAATTTCCTGTGGTCAATAAACCTATCAATCAGCACCCTTTTCAAATGTGGAATGAAGCCAGTGGAAACCCACATTAACACAAGAAGAGCCCAGAAAGCATGTGTAAAAACCACACTGACAGGATTGATCTTAGATCTTTAGATCTGTGAAATCTCAGTCCTACCAGCTGCACCACTGTATCATCTACCACTCTATCTTCCATCAATCAAGCAGAACTGATAACGTTAAATTTGGGATTATTGGTTCATGTCATGCGATGTAAATTTATAGGATAGTTTGAAATGGCAGATGGACCATCGAAGGTGCTTACGGTCCTGTTATCAAAAATTTAATGTATTTGAAAAGTTGGCAAAAATGTTTATGAGACAGTCACAAGGGACTGCAAATGCTGTAATCTGGAGCCACACACAGTCTGCTGGAGGAATGTAATGGGTTGAGCAGGTTAAAAGGCATAGATGAGAAATAGGAGCTACAAATGAACTTTCTGTTGATGTGCACTGCAGCCCTGAAACTGTAAATTGATTTTGGGTTAAGACTTGAGCCTTGACTGTAGAAATGGATTCTTGGGCTTTCAAGGCAGTAAGTTGGTAGAGAACAGTGCGCCACCACACAGCTTGGAGGTTGCTTACATGTGCCAACCAATGGAAATGAACTCCAAGGGCATGAACTCCAAGGACCGACGTCGCAGCGGCCTCTGCAGTCTGAGTTTTTTTTTTTTTTTTGTCCCGTTGAGAGTATAGTTTGTAGAGGGCTTTTAAATGTGTATGTGTGGGGGGTGGGTGGGGGAAACTTTTAAATCTCTTCCCTGCACGGAGACCCGACCTTTTCTCTGTCGGGTCTCCGTTGTCATTGGGGCCTAGCACCGTGGTAAATTGTGTTGGTGTGTGTGTTGGTTCTTTTCTTGTATGGCTGCAGAAACCAAATTTCGTTTGAGCCTCATGTGAGGTTCAAATGACAAATAAATGACATTGTATTGTATTGTATTGTATTGTATTGTATTGTATTGTATTGTATTGTATTGTATTGTAGGACATCTCAAACAATCTAATTTGAGAATTGCATCATGGCACGAAGAATTAAGCTTTGATTTTAGTGTTGATCACCCCAAAATTCCATTGTTGAATGTAAAAGATTTACATAACTGAACTTGGCTTCTGCCCCACCAATGCAATCCAAAGAGAATTCTAATTCCATACAAATATTACTTTGTCATTATATCAATCTGCACCATGGCAACTCTTAATCAATGGAAATGGTCAGTTTCAAGCTAAATGGTCAGTGTTAGCTATGTGATCAACAGTTTGGATTTTTCCAATTCATTAGGGTTAAATTAGAATGAATTTATATATCAAATTCTTCATTGACAATGGTAGTATAGTCTTTGGAGAGAGACTTTAGAGTTTAGAGATACAGTGCGAACAGGCCCTTTGGCCCACTGAGTCCATGTTAACCAGCATTCACCCCTTAATCTAGCACTATCCTACACACTAGGGACAATATACATTTTTTTTAACTGAAGCCAATTAATCTACAAACCTGTATGTCTTTGACGTGTGGGAGGTAACCCAGAGAAAAACCATGCGGTCACGGGGAGAACAATGACAACTCCGTACAGACAGTACATACAGTAGTCAGGATCGAACCCGGGTCTCAGGTGCCGCAAGACAGCAACTGTACTATTGCGCCACTGTGCCTCAGTACGGGGACATTGAGATTTGTACACTTACCGAGCCAATGGATTTGGAAGATTTTGTGTAAGTGCCTCACTCGAGCTTTGAACAATCTGCTATAAATCGTCCATGTCCATACAGGAGAACAAAGATAATTTCTGCCAATGGACAACATGTGTCACATTTGAGGACCTGATCTCTTTTCATCAAAAGTTCAAAGGATATGCCGGCACAATGGAGAATGTGTTGAATTTAATCCGCTCAGAGATTGCACCCACAATATAGAAAATGATCCAGGTTTTCCACGCTTATAGAGGACCTTTATTGTTCATTGTCAGTATGGGAGTGGCGGCGCCTAACGGCAGCGGCTCGACTACTGTCGTCTGTCTTTTTTTATTTTTGTCTTGTTAAATGTATGTCTTTGAGTCAGTTTTTATTATTTTTTTTAGCTGTGTATATGTGGGTGGTGGGGGGGGGGGGGGGGCTGTGGGGGAAACTGTTAATCTCTTCCCTGTGCGGTGACCCAACTATTTCCTGTCGGGTCTTGGATGTCGTTGCGCCTAACATCGTGGAGCCGGCGGCGACCTCCGGCCGGGACTAACCTGAGGGCTCCAGTTGCAGAGCCTGCGGTACTGACATCGCGGAGCTGGCCAACTTTGGAGCGGGAAGAGCTGTGGTGGCGTGCGGCAGCGACCCGACTTTTGGAGTTCGGAGGCACCGGCCGCAGACCCGGTGGACGGGAACATCGGGAGCTCGCAGGTCCCTGGTGGGAGACCGCTTTTCCGAGCTCCGCAACGGCGACTTCTCCCGCTGGAATCGCGGGTTTAAGGACATGGAGCCGCGGCCTAACATCGCCCTGCATGGCTTAAACGGCCTAAGGACTTACCATTGCCCGCCGGGGGCTTTAACATCGGAGCCCCAGTTCGCCTCGACACTGCAGTTGGACTGCTGGACCACGGGAGAAGGAACAAAGGGAAGAGATAAAGACTTTGCCTTCCATCACAGTGAGGAGATGTTGGAGACTCACTGTGATGGATGTTTATATAAACTGTGTTAAGTGTGGGTCTTGGATTGTGTTTGTAATGTAAAAAACTGTAGAAATGGAATTTCGTTCAAACCCAGGTTTGAATGACAATAAATAGCATTCTATTCTATTCTATTCTATTCTATGCCTTTGGGCAGGTTGATAGAAGAAACTTTTCTTATATCTATTTAATGTAAATCCCATTCGCTAAGTAAACAAAATCGGCAATGACTTGGAGCTCAGCCTCTGTGTGTGCATACAGGTAAGTTTATTCAATGTAGTGAAGTGGAGTGTGTAATTTAGATTCTGGATTCACTTGCTTTCCCTCCCTCTCCAAACCTCCCCCACCCTAGTTCTCTGACTGGTTTCACTGTCCCGATTAATTTGACTGATTGTATGCCTCCTTGTCACCTTCCCCTCAGCCTACAATGAACCATTCTACATTTCCTTATTATCGGCAATATTAATTTGATCTGTCGTTTTCACACCTTACCCCTCAATATCTCTAGACTCCTTCTCCCCTGACTCACAGTCTGAAGAAGGGTCTCAACACAAAAGGTCGCCCATTCCTTTTCTCCAGAGGTGCTGCCTGTCCCTCTGAGTTACTCCAGCATTTTGTGTCCATCTGCAGTGTAAACTGGGCATCTGCAGTTCCTTCCTACACAATGAAAGTTGAACAGTTTCCCACTGGGAAATGTGTCAAAGATAGTGCATATAATTCTGTCAAAGATTGAGGAGTGGGTTCGGCAAATGTTAAAACTTTGCTTTGCCTTAATCTGCATTTGGTTTGGGCCAGTCTTGAACACATTTGTAGGAATCACATTTTATTTTCATTATGTAGAAGATGTAAAAAGGATTCTCCGGCTTTCAGAAGGTCAGGAAAGATCATTTCCATTGATGCTGTTTGCGGCAATGTTCCTTTGTCCTTGTGAATAAATCTAAATCTATGGTAAAACTGCGTCCCAATCAATTGCCTTAATCATTGCACTTTGACCTAGTTGACCTTGTTCTACAAGTATTGATTTGATCCTGCAATGCTCAACAGCATCCTCTGGCAGCCAATACAATTGCCCACTGATCCCCAACACAGACCCTAACTTCAATCCCTCACCCTACAGTTCTAGCTCCATACAGCCACCTATGCAAAATTAACCACCGTTACTATCTTACTACGCAAGATTTCCATTACGTTACTATTCACTTGCGCATAATGCCTTTATCCCCAAGCATTACCAAATGTTACAGTTTTCATAAATGATAGGAGCAGAATTAGGCCACTTGGCCCATCAAGTCTACTCCGCCATTCAATCATGGCTGATCTATCTCTCCCTCCTAACCCCATTCTCCTGACTTTTCCCCATAACCCCTGACACCGGTACTAATCAAGAATCTATTTATCTTATGCCTTAAAAATATCCATTGACGACGTCGACAGCCTTCTGTGGCAATGAATTTCACAGTTTCACCACCCTCTGTCAAATGAAATTCATGCTCATCTCCTTCCTAAAGGAACATCCTTGTATTCTGAGACTATGACCTCTGGCCCTGGACTCTCCCACTAGTGGAAACATCCTCTCCACATTCATTCTATCCAAGATTTTCACTTTTAGTCCAACAGAAACAATATCCGTTGGCCCATTACTCAAATCTACACCTTGGCATGTCTTTACAGGCCTCCGCCAATTCTAGACAAACGGTTTCAAAGTTTAATTTCTGTGTAGGATGAAGAGAAGGGGTGCTGTTCCAAACTCCAAATGAACTGAAGCCTGATTCCCCTTGAATCAAATTGGCCAATTAGTGTCCATGGTCACCACTTTAACTTGCACGAGATCCAATACCACATTTCAACAGTGCCTTAGGTTAACACGTATTGGCAAGCAAAACAATCATCTCACTTACTTGAAAACCTGTTTTTTGGCACAATTTCTTCATCATCACATTGACAAGTTGCTAAAGAGTGCTAAAGGGTTTAAAGAGTGTGAAAAGGCATTGAGCAGGAGGGAATAAAAATAAGAACAATGTATTGAATTGCTTTTTCAAAATCAAGGTCCTTTGTAGAATTTTAAAATCAAAAATAAGGTGGATTGACAGGTGACCACAGTTTAATCCCCAGAAGAAGGATGGTAGGGGTGGGAAGGTGGGTTGATTGGCAGTGATTTTGCAATGATAGACATATTACCTCACTAATTAGAGGCAGCATGGTGACGCAGCGGTAGAGTTGCTGCCTTACAGCGCTGGAGACCCGAGTTCAATCCCGACTACGGGTGCTGTCATTACGGAGTTTGTACGTTCTCCCCATGACATCCAACATCTTTGGTTTCTTCCCACACTCCAAAGATGTACATGTATGTAGGTTAAATGGCTTGGAAATATATAAATTGTCCCTAAAGTGTGTAGGATAGTGTTAATATGCGGGGATAGCTGGTCGGTGCGGACCCTGTGGGCAGAAGGGCCTGTTTCCACGCTGTATCAATAAAACAAAACTAATTCACTTTGAGATGGCAGTCGATGACAATAAATTATTTGACAATATTAATATCCATGGAGAAGGCAAGTAAGACATGGAAGTTCATCAAATTGTGGATATCAACATTGAAAAGATTATCAATGATTATGATAAGGCATCATACAGAATTACAACATGGAAAAATGTGTTATTATTAATTTGGTAGAATGAGCACAGAAACTGAATCTTTTTTCAACTAGTAAATGACATTGGAAATTATCTGAGTGACCTTAGGTGCATAACACATGAAGTTAAAAGCCAGTGTGAAAATGAATGAGATACTGTATTGGCCAGTGTCAGGGGTTATGGGGAGAAGGCAGGGGAATGAGGTTAGGAGGCAGAGATAGATCATCCATGGTTGAATGACGGAATAGACTTGATGGGCCAAATGGCCTAATTTTGCTCCTTATGACCTAATGACCATTATTGCAAGGTTTAGAGTATAAGAATAAGCAATTCCGCGTAATTTTGTTAAGAAATCACTTGATTTGCTTTGTTTTTTTTTGCTATTCTCATGAAAAAAGAATGTACTTCTTTGGTAGTGCATTTGGCTTCTAGGATGGGAGGAGACATAAAGGAATAGGGTTATCCTAAAGCAAGAAAATCAAGGCTTTGGGAGGTCAGGCAAGAAAGCCAACATTGTGGAAGATGAATCATCGTGACACAGGGATGATGAGTTTTGAAATGACATCCATGTAAAGTGAGTCTGAATCCCATCATGGTAGCTAGGGCAATTAATTCAAGTAATTCATTCAATTTGGCATAATAAAAATATATGCAATAGTGTCCATGAAGCTATTGATTGGTTGTAAGAAACATATCTGGCTTACTGTTGTCCTTCAAATCTGCCATTCTTTTTCAGTCTGGACTACATGTGCCTCTTGACCTGATTAAACTTGATTGTTTTTTTAATTGAAAGACACAGTATGGAAACAGCCACTTTGGCTCACCGTGTCCACGCCGACCATTTATATTATCCCACTTACGCATCCACTCCCTGCACAATAGGGGTAATTTACAGACACCAATTAACCTTCAAACCTACACATCTTTTAGATGTGGGAGAAAATAGGAACACCTAGAGGAAATCCATGTGGTAACAGGGAAAATGTGCGAGCTCCACACAGACAGCACCTAAGATCAAGATTGAATCCAGGTCTGTGATGCTGTGAGGCATCAGCTCTACCAGCTGCACCACTTAATTGCTCTTTGAATCGTCTTGCAAACAATTCAATTATCACCCAATTAGTGATGGGTAATAACTGATGGCATGCCCAATGACCAAAGGTAAACTGCTGCTATTTCTTACTTTCTTATATTTCTGAGATTAGAGCTGGATCCAACATCGAGGATAGATAAGGCCTGCTCTCTGTTCTAAGCCCCAGATCGTTCCAGTGCATGGACATGCTATTTCCGATCAAGGCTGAGACCTGCCTGCTGCACTGCGATCAAGGCTGAGACCTGCCTGCTGCAGCTGCATTCAAGGCAGACCCATGGACAAGCCACTACTTGTTGAAGGCTGTTCTACCTGTGCTCTTAGATGATGCTGGTAATTATAGAAATGATAATCAAGTCAATTAAACTTAAATTAAAAAAAAATAATAACTGACCTCAACATATTAGAAGTTAATCAAAATTATAATGGTGAAGAAAAAATACTTGCATTTACCTTTTTAATCAAGCTTGATGATACTCTTCAAGTAAGTGGCATAATTATTAGTATAAAGCTGAGGGGCCAGATGCAAAGTATGTTTATCCCCTCCGCTTGACTTTTGTTTTACTCCTTGCCATCTGACTTCCAGCCCACGTCTGACATATGTGTTTAAATATGGAATTCAGAGACAAGATGACCCATGTATCCCTCATCACTGGTGGCTCCTGGTGGAACCCTATGACTGACTGATGGTCAGTGGTAAAATACTTATCGTTCTTGATCAATCATAATCTTCTTCATCTTCCTTCCCTGGAATTAGTAATTATCAAAAAAGAATTTAACCTAGTTCTTCTCTCTACATATTCCGTAGTTATGAACTATTTTTGTAGTCCCGCTCTATCAATATGCTTGAATCATTTGCTTCCTTTAGGCTGCTAATGTCCAAGAGAGATAATCATTAAACAGTGGTAGAGTTCCTGTCTCCATTACAGGTAAAATGATAATTTCTATGATGTTTTTCCGTGTAATGAGGTCAGGCTCATTAGAGTGATAAAGCAGGTTGACTGGTAGTTCCTTCACTGTTACTGCGATTGTCAGTTAATTCGATGACAAACTTACTTTCTTCTATATTCATGCCAATATCAAAATTATATTTTGCTAATCTTTTTTACACAGTAGTTCTTTTTAACAGGACAAGTAAAACAACATATTGATTGATGGGTGGTACTGTAATATGTACTGAATACCTTGTGGTCCTGTCAAAATTAATTCCAGTTTACGTGTGTAAAGGACACTTTATACAGAGATATTGAGATAATAACATGATTTTCCTTAGTATTATTTGGCTTATTGGTTAATGAGGATTTATGACTTTGGCACACTTGACAACTAGACATTTTCTAGGCTCCGTGAACCTTAGGGGATCCTTCAGGGGATTCAAGGGACAATGGTTGTCATATATCTAACTAACTAGGTGGCTGTTTAATATTGTTAGCTTAAACACAGTGTTAAATCGAAAGTGCTGGTAATACTTGGCACTGGAAGCATGTGTGGAAATATAAACAGCTTTAATGCTCAAGGTCATTGCTCATTGGCCTGAAACATTAATTTTATTTCTCTTTCCACAGACGCTGTCTGATTTTAGTTTAGAGATACAGCGCAGAAACAAGTTCTTCGGCCCTCCGAATCCGCCACGACCAGCAATCCCCACATACTAACACTATGCTACACACAGTGGGGACAATTTACAATTTTACAAAGCCAATTAGCCTACAAACCTGCACATCTTTGGAGTGTGTGAGAAAATCTGAGCTCCCGGAGAAATCCCACACAAACTTAGTACAGACGACACCCGAAGTCAGGATCGAACCCAGGTTTGTTATTTGTTGATGAATTGCTGCTATTTATGGTGATTTATTGGTTTCTCAGGAAAGTGAACTTCTTTAATATCGTTCTTTGGGGGATTGATTACATTTTTAGTATGTGGGGATTGCTGGTCGTGGCGGATTCGGAGGGCCGAAGAACTTGTTTCTGCGCTGTATCTCTAAACTAAAGTCAGACAGCGTCTGTGGAAAGAGAAATAAAATTAATGTTTCAGGCCAATTACATTTTTCCAAATAGCCAACCTTTGGGAATCAATACTTCAATTGAATTCTTGGAGGTTGGTTGCCCCAAGGGAGTGAATTAATATAGGCAAGATCCCTGAAACTGCGTCAGTGGCATGGTGTCATGATGGTTAGTGGTGTTGCCACACATCTTTGATCCTGACCTTGGGTGCTGATTGTGTGGAGTTTGCATGTTATTCCCATGAGTCCTTGGATTTTCCCCAGGTACACAAAAATGGCGGTGGTTTGTAGGTTAATAAATGATTACATAGTGTCCCAAATGTAGAATAATGGCATGAGAGGCAGCAAGGATGTGAGGGAGAACCGGTTACTGGAAAATAAAAGGTATAATTGGGGTTATAATGGCCACAATCTCTTTGATAAGAAACACTGAACAAGAATAATATGAATATAAGTATAATGAAACATTCTTGAGTTTGGGGGTATATTATTATTTCCAGCGGTCCTTATGTATATACTATTATTTATTGGGGATCTTCCACAAGAAAACATTGTTTAGCATCTTAATTTTTCTCCACATATTTTCCTGACAATTGAGAATACACCAGGAAAGTTAATGGTATAACAGATATCTGTACATTATGGAGGAAAACTCCAGAGCAAATTTGAATTGTGTCAGAAGAAAAGCAAAAGTTTTATCAAATCTGTTACTTTCTCAAGATTTGATCCACTTAAGCCGTCTGCTGCCCTTTATTTATTTATTTATTTATAATAATAATAATACTGAAGCCATTGCTTTGCTTTAACAAACATTTCCATGTTTCAGCTGCTAATTCCATCAGTTATTTGTCTACTTACTCTGTTGTGCATCCAGAAACTCATTGGTGCACTTGGTTCAGAGGTCTATTTTATCTTCATATCCTTCACCTTCCACATTTGCCACATTGTGTGCAAGTACCATGATTTGCTGAACACCTCATTCAACTGGCTATTCCAGTACAATTACAAAGCCACATTTGGATTCCAGAAACTATCCAAAATCATGAGTCCAAATTCGAACTCCAGAAAAATAAATATAATTTGGGAAATCGATTAGTCTTTCTTCAAGTTCAATGAATATTTATATGCATTGTATATTAATTCAGCTACACTGTCATTTTACCAGAAATATACTGGCCTGAAATTTTGACAAGGCAGTGAACCAGCCATATTGCCATTCCCCATGCTTGCTGTCTCTATACTTATTGTGTGTGGATTCTCGTGGCAGTTTGGCCAAAAAGCTCTTTCCATCGTGTTCAGCCTAATTCAATAGAGGGCACATGGCTATCACTGGCATCTTGTTGTGGACACTGAACAAGCCTTCATCTCTGAAATGCCCTGATGGCAATTTGAATCACTGTGAAGGTCCCAACCTTCATTTACATTCACAACTACTAAACATCTACCATTTTTATTTTCTGGAGCAAATTGTAATTTAATACATTATAAAAATAATTAAAAGAAAAATATTGACATGCACGGAAAACACTTAGAATGGCAGTAAACTGCAGGGAAACAGCAAATGGTTGACACCCCACTGCCGGGATCTGTGCAGACTTCACTGATGAAGCACAGTCGTGGAGTTGCCAGTTGTGAGGAAGTTAGGGACCTTTGCATTTACAAATGCTGACTCGGAAGTCCTGAGCTTCCTGACGGTTATTGATATAAATCAATTTTCTGGAAAACCTGCATCATTATATTTGCAAATTAAATAGCCTCTTGGTTGAATAATCCTCTTCTTCCTCAGAAAATAAAACACTCATTGCTAATTTTCTTGTTTGCTGCTTGTCTCATTTTAAACACATTTTTAATAAACATACTCACTTCATCATCATATTCTTCCCTTCCATTTTGATATTCACACCTATCTTGAAGTAGTCACCATTATGAAAACCTTCACAAAATTGCGTTAGTAGCCAAGGAGAAAAGTGTCTGATTTAATTATAGTGCAAAACGATCCATCTGGGACAATTCTCTAAGGGAAAGTTATGCATGTTGCAGTAAAATATGTGCTACTTTGTGCATATTGGCCCAGATTTTGTAATTGTAACCATTGCAAAACTGTCAGTGATCACTGTCAACAACTTCTGGTTAAGGCTGCACACTGGTAGTTCTGCAAATCCAAAAGTTACTGTCAATAATATTGTGCTCCTCCACATGGTGTTCTGTTGAGATGTTTGCAGATGAAAATCTTCTTGTGATCATAAGTTGGTAAGAACATTCTGTTACACATCACTCTCACTTAAATGCACTTTAAAGTTAAAGTGTATTGATTGAAGTAGAATTGAGAATTTAACAGCACACCAAGGCATTAGTAAAGCAGAACAATTTTGAAATGTCATGCTTTTTTAAAATACTTAAAACATAATTTTTATTATAATTGTGTGAATGATTGCTTATGATGTCCCATCATATACTTTAATCCAATATTGGTGCCCCTTTCATCTTTATTTCATTCTTTGTAATAAGTTTAAAAAGAGAAATTCTTACTTTCTGTAAAAATGTACTTGCTCATCCTGCTGGGTTACATCGATGGTGCTGATTGATAGAAATCCCCCAATAGTGATACCAGAATGAGTTAAGTTACCGTTACAACACAAAGTATTTGATAATGCCAGGATAATTGCTTATCCAAGAAAACCAAGCCTAATGGCAAAGTAGTATCTAAACTACCTATACACACTTATGCTATAGGACAATAACTAGCTTCATATTCAGTAATAAGCTATCTACATATTAACAAGCACACAAGCTAAACGTTTAACCAAGAAACCCAATCCCAATGCCACATGAGAATCTAAGATGCCATTACACATTTAAACTATGGGTCAAGAACAACTAGGCGTGTAGATGCCAGTAACAGCTGATAAATGGGTGCTCAGATTCAGCATCAGTATAGGGGTAAAGGACAAAGATGGTGAATGTTGGGAACCATGGTCAATGAAGGATTTTGAAGCTTTGATCAGAGACCAGAAGGAAGATGATGTCAGGTATAGGAAATCATTATCAAATACATGATTTGAGGTTCCTGGGGATGTGGAAGAAAACTTAAGAAAGGAATTAGAGGGTCACAAAGACCCCATGAAATGACGTTGGTAAGTACGATTAAGGAGAACCCTACAACTGTTTATGTATATAATGGAAGCAAGAAAGTGGCTAAGGAAGAAAAAGGTCCACTCGGGGATCAGTGTGGTATCTATGCATGGAGCTTAGTATAAGCGAGATCCTAAATAAATACTTCTAATGTATATTCACCAGAGAGAAAGCCGTTATCCAGTCCATCATGAGTGCTGGCCTCCTCACTACCAAACGGACCTACAAGAACCACAAGAAGGCAGCTAATATCATTAAAGATCCATACCACCCGGACCAACCTCTCTTCTCACTACTACCGTCAAGAAAAAGGTATGGGACTCTGAGAATATTTAAATCCTGGTTCAAGAACAGTTTCCTCCTATCAACCATCTGGCTCTTGAATCACCCCGCACAACCCTACCACTGTCTCAAACTCCTATGGAGGGCGCATCATGTACATGGTCCGGTGCAAACTGGTAATTGTTTTGAATATTTATTTGTTGGGATGTGTTGAATTTGCCTGTAAATCTGCAGCAATTAACACTTTAATTGTTCCCGTCCTGGTACATATGACGTAAACACTCTTGGCTCTTATGTCTTGACCCTTGACTCTTGACTTGGGGGCAGGAGGTTTAAGAGATGGATACACTGATGTTTTGGAGCACATCTGTATCAAGATGGAGGAGCTGTTAGAAATATTGCAGAATATTAGGATGGATAAATCGCCAGTGCCTGACATGACAAGATCTATTCCAAGATTCCTAGGGAACCAAGGGAGGAGATTCTTGGGGCACTCATCTAGATTTTTGCATCTTAATTAACCAGGGGATAGCTGATGTGCCCTTGTTCAAGAAGGGCAGTTGGGATAAGTGTGGAAACTACAGATCGGTGAGTCTTATCATAATCAAGAACGAGTCTCACTCCGCACACTCCCTCTTTTCCACTTTCCCATCAGGCAAGAGGTACAGAAGTGTGAAAACACATAGCTCCAGATTCTGGGATAGTTTTTTCCCCATATGTTATCAGGCGAGTTAATTATTTGATCAGCAACTAGAAAGTAGGCCTGAGCTATTATCTACCTCATTGGAGACCATCGGCCTATCTTTAATCATACTTTACTGGACTTTATCTTGTAAAAAATGTTATTCCCTTTAACATGTTTCCCGGGGAGCCGCACGCGCGGCAGGAGTTTCCCGTCGAGCCACGCAGGCCCGATCCACCTGTCGAACAACAGCGCTGCTGATGACCAGAACGACGACTGAAGATTGGAACGACTCGCCCCACAAGCCTCCCAGGGGACTGCGGTGAAGCAAGGTGGCGAGGCCTGTCAGGGCCGAAGGAGCCTCCGCGGTGGCAGCGATGGGAGCCTCGGCGGCAGTAGCGAGAGATTCGGCAGCAGTGGGAGACTCTGCAGCAGCAGCGGGTACCTCGCGCTACCGGGAGCTTCGGTGGCGGTGGCGGTGGGGCCTCGCGGTCAATGAGCGTGATGGGGAGGGAAGACACTGGGGACCCAGCGTGGGGGGACTGTTGTGAAGAACAATGAGGACCCGGCATGGGGGGACCACCGTGAGGGACAGTGGGAAAACAAAGGGGGACGCAGTGTGGGGGTGGGGGGAGGGGTCTCTAGTTTAGACACCTCTGTCCTAGTGAGAAGCCTACGTTCATTTGTTTCTTTGTTCATTTGTTCCTGTGAGAGCGCTGTGCACACGGCAGCCTACCAACAGTCGCATGTCTTTTTATTTTTGTTTACACTTTTAATTTCAAGTTTTTGGTTGGGTACCTTGTGTGTTGTGGCTATCGTAGATCAATTTCACTCTGGGATGAATAAAGTTTTATCGTATCGTACACTGGATAGCTCGATTGGAATCATAGGAAGTCTTTCCGCTGACTGGTTAGCACACAACAAAAGCTTTTCACTGTACCTCGATACACGTGACAATAAACTAAACTAAAATGATATCAATGGAAGGGAAGTTAATGGAAAGATTCTAATGAACAGAAGTTATGTTCACTTGGAAAATCAGGGAGTGATTAGGTGGAGTTTGCGTTATAACCATATCACAATTACAGCACGGAAACAGGCCATCTCGGCCCTACAAGTCCGTGCCGAACAATTATTTTCCCTTAGTCCCACCTGCCTGCACTCATACCATAACCCTCCATTCCCTTCTCATCCATATGCCTATCCAATTTATTTTTAAATGATACCAACGAACCTGCCTCCACCACTTCCACTGGAAGCTCATTCCACACCGCTACCACTAAAGAAGTTCCCCCTCATGTTACCCCTAAACTTCTGTCTCTTAATTCTGAAGTCATGTCCTCTTGTTTGAATCTTCCCTATTCTCAAAGGGAAAAGCGTGTCCACATCAACTCTGTCTATTCCTCTCATCATTTTAAAGACCTCTATCAAGTCCCCCCTTAACCTTCTGCACTCCAGAGAATAAAGACCTAACTTATTCAACCTTTCTCTGTAACTTAGTTGTTGAAACCCAGGCAACATTCTAGTAAATCTCCTATGTACTCTCTCTATTTTGTTGACATCCTTCTTATAATTGGGCGACCAAAATTGTACACCATACTCCAGATTTGGTCTCACCAATGCCTTGTACAATTTTAACATTACATCCCAGCTTCTATACTCAATGCTCTGTTTTATAAAAGCTAGCATACCAAAAGCTTTTTTTACCACCCTGTCTATATGAGATTCCACCTTCAAGGAACTATGCACGGTTATTCCCAGATCCCTCTGTTCAACTGCATTCTTCAATTCCCTACCATTTACCATGTACGTCCTATTTTGATTTGGCCTGCCAAGGTGTAGCACCTCACATTTATCAGCATTAAATTCCATCTGCCATCTTTCAGCCCATTCTTCCAAATGGCTTAAATCACTCTGTAGACTGGAAATCCTCTTCATTATCCACAACACCCCCTATCTTGGTATCACCTGCATACTTACTAATCCAATTTACCACACATTCATCCAGATCATTGATGTACATGGGAAACAACAAAGGTCCCAACACAGATCCCTGAGGCACCCCACTAGTCACCTGCCTCCAATTCGATAAACAGCCATCCACCATTACCCTCTGGCTTCTCCCATTCAGCCACTGTTGAATCCATCTTGCTATAATAATAATAATAATAACTTTATTTATAAAGCACTTTTAGGCAACATCAGTTACCACAAAGTGCTGTACATGGGAAATCACAAAAAGTTATCACAAATTACTAAAATCATTAAGACGACAGGACTATAAAAACAGTAAAAAATTAAAAGACATTAAAAGCACTAAAACAGGAACAATGTCTCAGCCAGTGTCGAAAGCCAGTGAATAAAAGTGCGTTTTTAGGGAGGATTTAAAGATGGACAGTGAAGGGGCCTGTCTGATCTGCAGCGGCAAGGTGTTCCAGAGTGCCGGTGCAGCAACAGAAAAGGCTCTATCCCCTCTGAGCTTCCGCTTAGACCTTGGTACCTCAAGGAGCAGCTGATCCGCTGACCTGAGGCACCGAGTAGGAGCATATAGGTGGAGCAGCTCAGAGAGGTAAGGCGGGGCAAGGCCATTCAAAGATTTAAAAACAAATAAAAGAATTTTAAAATGAACTCGAAAGTGCACTGGAAGCCAGTGCAGTACTGCATTTATACCCAACAGTTGAACCTTCCTAACCAGCCTTCCATGAGGAACCTGGTCAAAGGCCTTACTAAAGTCCATATAGACAACATCCACTGCTTTACCCTCGTCAATTTCCCTGGTAACCTCTTCAAAAAATTCAAGAAGATTAGTCAAACATGACCTTCCAGGCACAAATCCATGTTGACTGTTCCTAATCAGACCCTGTTTATCTAGATACTTATATATTATATCTCTAAGTATCTTTTCCATTAATTTGCCCACCACTGAAGTCAAAGCTAACAGGTCTATAATTGTAGGTTTACTCTTAGAACCCTTTTTAAACAATGTAACAACATGCGCAGTACGCCAATCCTCGGGAACTATTCCCGTTTCTAATGACATTTGAAATATTTCTGTCATAGCCCCGGCTATTTCTACACTAACTTCCCTCAATGTCCTAGGGAATATCCTGTCAGGACCTGGAGACTTACCCACTTTTATATTTTTCAAAAGTGTCAGTACTTCTTTTACTTTGAAACTCATAGTATCCATAGCTACTCTACTAGTTTCCCTTACCTCACATAATTCAATATCCTTCTCCTTGGTAAATACCAAAGAAAATAAATTGTTCAATATCTCCGCCATCTCTTTTGGCTCCGCAGATAACTGTCCACTCTGTCTCTCCAATGGACCAATTTTATCCCTCGTTATCCTTTTGCTATTAATATAGCTGTAGAAACCCTTTGGATTTACTTTCACCTTACTTGCCAAAGCAACCACATATCTTCTTTTAGCTTTCCTAATTTCTTTCTTAAGATTCTTTTTACATTCCTTATACTCCTCAAGCACCTCATTTACTTAATGCTGCCTATAATTATTGTATATCTCCCTCTTTTTCCGAACAAGATGTCCAATTTCCCTTGAAAACCAGGGCTCTTTCCAATTTTTACTGTTTCCTTTCAACCGAACAGGAACATAAAGATTCTGTACTCTTAAAATTTCCCCTTTAAATGTCCTCCATTTCTCTTCTACATTCTTCCCATAAAACAAAATGTCCCAGTTCACTCCTTTTAAATCATTTTGCAGCTCATCAGTTAGTCTTCCTCCAATCAAAAATCTCAATCCTAGGTCCAGTTCTGATCCTCTCCATAATTATATTGAAACTAATGGTATTGTGATTACTGGACCCGAAGTGTTCCCCAACGCATACCTCCGCCACCTGTCCCGTCTCATTTCCTAACAGGAGGTCCAGCACTGCCCCACCTCTATTAGGTACCTCCATGTATTGCAGCAAAAAACTATACTGCACACATTTTACAAACTCCAAGCCATCCAGCCCATTTACAGAATGTGTTTCCCAGTCTATATGTGGAAAGTTGAAATCTCCCACAATCACTACCCTGTGCTTACTACTAATATCTGTTATCTCCTTACATATTTGCTCTTCCAATTCTCGATCCCCATTAGGCGGTCTATAATACACCCCTATAAGTGTTGCTACACCTTTCCCACTTCTCAGTTCCACCCAAATAGCCTCCCTAGATGAGCCCTCCAATCTATCCTGCCAAAGCACTGCTGTAATATCTTCCCTGACTAGCAATGCAACACCTCCACCTCTTGCCCCTCCAATTCTATCACACCTGAAGCAACGAAATCCTGGAATATCTAGTTTCCAATCACAGCCCTCCTACAACCATGTTTCACTGATCGCCACAACATCATACTTCCAGGTGTCTATCCAGACTCTAAGCTCATCCACCTTTCTTACAATGCTCCTAGCATTAAAATATGCACATTTAAGAAACCCCCTGCCTCTTATTCTCTGTTTATTTCCTTTTTCTTCTTTCTCCTCTTGTGTCCAAGTGCTTCCCTTTTCCGCCTCCTGCCTCCCATTCTGTCTACTAGCTTTCTCTATTTGAGTCCCTCGCCCCAACCATTCTAGTTTAAAGTCTCCCCAGTAGCCTTTGCAAATTTCCCCGCCAGGATATTGGTCCCCCTCGGGTTCAAGTGCAACCCATCCTTTCTGTACAGGTCCCACCTTCCCCAATAGAAGTCCCAATGATCCAGAAACTTGAATCCCTGCCCTCTGCACCAGTCTTTCAGCCACGCATTTATCCTCCACCTCGTTCCATTCCTACTCTCACTGTCGCGTGGTACAGGCAGTAATCCTGAGATTGTTACCTTTTTGGTCCTTATCCTTAACTCTCCTCCCAACTCCCTAATTCCTCCCTTCAGGACCTCTTCCCTTTTTTTACCTATGTCAGTGGTACCTATATATACCACAACCTCAGGCTCCTCTCCCTCTGATTTCAGAATATCTTGGACGCGTTGAGACACGTCCGAGACCTTGGCACCAGGAAGCAGACCACCATCCTGGTCTCCCGACTGTGTCCACAGAATCGCCTATCTGACCCCTAACAATAGAGTCCCCAGTTACTATTGCCCTTTTCTTTTTTTTCCTACCTTTCGGAGCAACAGGGCCGGTCTCTGTGCTGGAGGCCCGTCCGCTGTTGCTACCCCCGGGAATTGTTTTGTGTCGGGCGAGTCATGTCTCACAAATCCGACTGCATCTTCTGAGGAGGTGACTGGGAAAATCATTACACGGCTGCATTGTATATATGGTTTATGTAGGAATGGGTTGGCAAATTGGATCCAAAATTGGTTTGTTGATTGGGTGGAGATGGTAGTGTTGGAAGAATGTGTTTTGGGCTGGAAGTCTGCAACTATGGTTGGTGCAGCAACTTTTATTTTTTGTAATATTTAGAAATAACAGCGCCGTGCTGCGGTAGTGTTGCTGCTTTACAGCACAAGAGACCGGGGTTCGATCCTGACTACGGGTACTGTCTGTACGGAGTTTGTACGTTCTCCCCGTGATCTGCGTGGGTTTTCGTGGTGGTTCCGGTTTCCTCACACACTCCAAAGATGTACAGGTTTATAGGTTAGGTAAAATTGTAAATTGTCCCCAATGTGTGTAAGATAGTGTTAGTGTGGGGGGATTACTGGTCGGCGTGGTCTGCGTGTGCCAAAGGACCTGATTCCATGCTGTCTCTGAACTAATCTAAACTAAACTTGGTTGAGAATGTGGTGGATATGTTTAGTATGGCAGATAATGCCATAGTTGGTAGAGTTGGTTGACAATGGCATCAGGGTTGGCAACACCAGGTGATGTCGAAGTGGTTTACTTCTGTGCTATATGATTCTATGTTTCTACATCCCTGGTTCATAAAGTGTTGTGACATATCAATTGAAATTCATCCTAAGTAGTATGCACTAAACACACATTAAAGGATCTCGACCCGAACGGTCACCCATTCCTTCTTTCCAGAGATGCTGCCGGTCCTGCTGAGTTACTCTAGTTTTTTGTGTCTATCTTTATTTATCCCTTGCTTCAGAAATTTGGTGCTGTTGCGAAACTTGGGTACTCATGAAATTTGAAGTGTATGGCTGACACTACACAAGAAAGGATTCGATGAATATTGAAGCATAACTGCCAATGAGCTAGACCCTTATTATAATAACTTCTAATGCTTATTCATTTAAATAAAAGTGTCAATTATTGTTTAATAATATTAAATAATTGGCAGGTGAAGTATAATGTAGATAAATGTCAGGTCATCCATTTTGGCGGCAAGAACAAGGAGGCAGATTATTATCTCAATGGTGTCAGATTTGGAAAAAGGGAAGTGCAATGAGACCTGGGTGTTCACTGAAAGTAAACATGCGGGTACAGCAGGCAGTGAAGAAAGCTAATGGCATGTTGACCTTCATAATGAGAGGAGTTGAGTATAGGAGTAAAGAGGTCCTTCTGCAGTCATACAGGGCCCTGGTGAGACCACATCTGGAGTATTGTGTGCGTTTTTGGTCTCTTAATTTGAGGAAGGACATCCATGCTATTGAGGTAGTGCAGCGTCGGTTCACGAGGTTAATCCCCGAGTTGGCAGGACTGTCATATGAGGAAAGACTGGGCTTGTATTCACTGGAATTTAGAAATGATGAGAGGAGATCTTATAGAAACGTATACATTTATAAAAGGACTGGACAAGCTAGATGCAGGAAAAACTTTCCCCATTTTGGGGGAACCAGGGGCCACAATCTAAGAATAAAAGGGGGGGCCACTTAAAACTGAGATGAGAAAAAACTTTTTCACCCAGAGAGTTGTGAATTTGTGGAATTCTCTACCACAGAAGGCAGTGGAGGCCAATTCACTGGATGAATTTAAAAGAGAGTTAGATAGAGCTCTAAGGGCTAGCGGAATCAAGGGATAAGGGTTGAAGGCAGGCACGGGTTGTTGATTGTGGATGATCAGCCATGATCATAATGAATGGCGGTGCAGGCTCAAAGGGCCAAATGGCCTCCTCCTGCACCAATTTTCTAAGTTTTAAATGGTACTTAATATAAATCTGCCATATATGGACATGTCTTGTCTTTCATGTATTGTCTTTCTGCTGACTGGTTAACACGTAACAAAAGCTTTTCACTGTAGCTCATTACACGTGACGATAAACTAAACGGAACTGGTCTTAAAAGGTGTATGTATTTCAGAATGCGGAAAGTAGTATAACTTTCTTGGAAGCTCCTCCGATTTGACATCAAGGATTTTTAAACCCACAAACAGCACATCTACTGATTATCAACACTGTTAGATAAGCTAAAAAAAATTACCAGAGAAGTTCACAATTACCTTTAATCTAAAATTCAACGTGCTGTTTATGGGACCAATACATAAGAAATAGAAGAATAGTTGTTTAATAAACATCATTTAATAACTGGAATATGTAAAATAAATAATTTAATACTTTTAAATATTTTAAATATTTAATCATTTCAAAATGTCTCAACGGATTTTAAATGTCTTTAATTATCAGAGACATTTAAATGTAGTAATGGTAATCATTGAAAACAGCATGCTATCAAAGGTCCACCACATGGTCTGGTCTGGGGGAAATGACTGATGGCCATTATGCTATTTTTGGTCCACTCATTTCTATGACTAACCGCTGTGTCAATGAGAATGCTTGTACCTGTTCGGCTCAAAGTAGTAAGTGGAAATAGCGTGGGGTCGCCAGCACAGGTTGCAGGTCAGATCAAGCACGGTTAGGCACAATATCTTATTGTCTATAAAAGATACCAAGTATTAATTCCTGCAATGGAAGTTTAAACTACAAATTACTTACTCCACCTGCTTCCTTAAAGGGCCTGTTCCACTTTCCCGAGTTATTCATGAATTCTCCCGGGTTTTCAAACTCGCAGAATGTTCGTAACGAGTCCGCAGGAGGCCGTAGGAATCCGTTGATATATCGTAGCGGCTCGTTATGCCAGCCGTAGGTACTCGGGGCTATTTTTTTACTCATGGATATTTTTCATCAGGCTGGAAAAAACATCCCGACTTACTTGATGCCCCGAGGAGAATTTGTGAATAACTCAGGAAAGTGGGACAGGCCCTTTAATGGATGGGAAGGGAATGGAGGGTTATGGTCAGCGCAGGTATATGGGACTAGGGGAGATTATGTGTTCGGCAACTAGAAGGGTCGAGATGGCCTGTTTCCGTGCTGTAATTGTTATATGGTTATATGGTAATGTGAGACACAGAAAGCTGCAGGCCTGGTCTGCTAAGTTACTCCAGCATTTTGGGTCAGGCAGCATCTCTGGAGAAAAGGAATAGGTGACGTTTCGGGTCGACACCCTTCTTCAGACTACTTGGTTCAGGATCTTCTCAAAGAGTATGTTCACAATACAATTTTTTTTTTGTCAAAAATAATACTAGTACAATAATTATTATAAACTTCATATTCTTGAATTCTGATATTAGAGTTGTGCTATGGTAGATATTTTTCATATTTGAAATAGATTCCTAGTTGATTTGACACCATCTTAAATCTCATGTGGAAAGGGTTCCATTGTCAAGATGTGTGCCCTAAATGAACAGAGACCCATGCAGGAGCAAAGTTTTACAAGGCAGCTGATAACTTCATAAAGGCTTCTCTGGGAGCATATAATAGAATTTCAAGGTGTTATCGATCCCTCTGAGAATAATTTGTTTTCCCTTGAGAAGTTTGGGATCTGTCTCAAGATACAGTCTGTACCAGATGGAAAAGCAATATGCCAACCCAGAGGCAATGGAAATATGCTGTAAAATACTCCAGAGCCACAAATTTCCACCCCTTCTCAATAGAATCCTTCCAATGCAGAGATTTAACGGTTTTTTTATTGGCTCATTTTTTAAATCGTGTTTAAATGATGAGTGTTAACACCATCATCAGGGAATTAGTAGAGAGAAATTATTGAGCTTAACAGTGTGATGGAGCTGAATTAATTACCGATAATATGCTCATTAAGTTTGGATCTCTAGGTGGTCCAGTGATATTTATTGTAGTAGGAAAAGTCACAAGCATTTTTTTGCTAATGTTATCAACACTCAACGTACGCACTAAAAGTTTCATGCAACTTGACGAGATGTTGAGATGAAGCACAATTGTTTAATCCCTGAATTTTTTTCCCTTCAGCGTCTTTTTTCCTGTGCTAATCCCATATTCAATGATTCCCTACATATCTAACGATCTGTCAATTTCACTTTTGAATATATTCAACAACTGATCCTCCACAGCTCTCCTGGATGGAGGATTCCAAAAATTCACTATGCTTCTGGAATTTATCTTTATCTGTGTCTTGAATGGTTGCCCCCTTATTTTAAGATTGTGACTAATTGTTCTGGATATCCCAGCCAGCGGAATGCATCAAACCTAAATGTATCCTCTGAAGAAACTTCTATATTTCAGTGAGATCACTCTCATGCTCCGGAACCCTTGAGAGTATATCTTATTAAAGTTCGGTTATCAACCTTAAATTATCACATTTTGTTCAATAAAGGTGCTGTGAAGCACAGTATACTAAAATAAAGAAGTAGAGACAAGAAACTGCAGATGCTGATTTATAATGAAGACATAATGTGCTGGAATAACTCGGAGGGGTCAGGCAGTATCCCTGGAGAACATGGATAGGTGAGGACTTTTTGGGTTAGGACCTTCAAAACCTCACCTGTCCATGTTCTCCAGGGTTGCTGCCAGACCCACTGAGTTTCTCCAGCATTTTGTGTCTTTTTTTTACTATAATAGAGGTCGGGTAATTAACAGTTATCAAAATAGTTTCCAGTAGCTAGACTCCTTAACATTTCTTAAATGCATGGTATTAAATCAATATTGCAACATATTTTCCAATTGGGTTAAAGGATTGCTGCAGATTCGTGATGAAGATGGGTCCCGACCCAAAACATCGCATGTCCATTCCCTCCAGCTGGGTTATTACTCGATATTATAGAAATCGATGTTCATACCATTGGGTTGTAGGCTACTGGAGAGGAAATTGAATGTCATTCATTCAGTTTACGCGTGGCTTCACTCTGGCAATGAAGGAGGCCAAGGACAGAAAGACCTGCATGGGACTAATTAGCAGACAGTAGTTTCAGTAGGCCTTGGTGGGCAGAAGGCAAGGGTTTTGTGAAACAACCGCTTAGTATATGGATCAGACAGCTTCTCTGGAGAAAAGGAATAGGTGATGTTTTGGGTTGAGAACCTTCTTCAGACTGAATCAGGGGCTGACTCTCAGTCTGAAGAAGGGTCTCAACCCGAAACATCACCTATTCCTTTTCTCCAGAGATGCTGTCTGACCGCTGAGTTACTCCAGCTTTTTGTGTCTATCTTTGGTTTAAACCAGCATCTGCAGTTACTTCCTACTCACGTAGTGTACGCTTGGGCTAGCTGATATCGACAAGGCCACGTCGGGATCAATGAATGCAATAGACCAGTTTGCAAGAGATATACCTGAACTTCTGATTCACCCGGAATGGTTGTTGTGGTCCCTGGATGAAAGTGCAAGAGGATATGACAGTTGTCACATATCCTGTGATTGCAGAGGAAGGTGCCTGGGAAGGATCAGGTCGGGTGGGAATGGATAAGCTAACCAAGGAGCTGCGGAAATAATTACCTCCATGGAAAGCGGAAGGAGGAGATGGGAAAATGTGACTGACGATGAGATCACGTAGAAGGTGGTGGAAATGTCGGAGAATGATGTGTTGGATGCGGAATATGTTCGGGTGAAGGGCGAAGACCAGGGGTACTCTTTCCTTGTTCCTTCCATGGGAAGAGAGCAAAGGTAGTGAGAAGGAGTTAAAATTGTCCAGCAACCAGAAACTCATGACAGGATCACATTAGAACTGTGTTGGATGTGGAGGCTGGTTGAATGAAAGGTGAGGACCAAGGGAACTCTATTACAGTTCTCTCCGGGGAGAATGTGAGGGTTGAGCGCTGATATGCATGGAGCTTGTGGAGGCTGCATCAACTATGGCAGAGGTGACACCACATTTATAGATGATGAGGGATATTTCAGAAGCCCTGGTGTAGATGGTTTTATCTCCAGAGAAGATGCAGCGGAGATGACGTCCTGACTGGAGATCGGTTGGGAGGCCTTATATTATAGGTAGCTGTGGCAATACAGTGGCAAGTCTGTTTCCTGAGATGGAGACCAAGATATGTAGAAACAGAAGTGCCAATGTCCAGGTGAATTTGATGGCAGAGGTGAAGGCATTGACTAGTTCTGCTTGAGCACAGGAAGCAACATAGATGCAGCAGTCAATATAGCAGAGGAGGAATTGAGAAGGGGCCAGAATAGGCTTCAAACAAGGACTATTCCATGTTGCCAACAAACAGAATCTCCAATGACCTGGTCTCAAAAAAGAAAATAGAAACTCTGGACATATGTGCATTTTTGTGGAATTATTTAAACTACTTTCCAAGAAATTAGACAGGAGAAAAGACAATGAATTAAGATGCAAATTAAAAAGCTATAACTGCTCCATGTAATAAAAATGGTGATTATAGTCAAACTGTTAACATCTGGGTCTAAAGACAACTGAATATATAGGGCCAATAATGCTTTATTTTCCCACCCACAGAATCACTTGATAATTATTTTGATTTGGTTGAGTTATCCATCATAAATGGCCCGAGGATATATCTGTAGCGTGCGTAGAGGTAGAAATTTATCCTCGGGCTGATGCACTAAATATGCCATGCAGCAGCAGAAGTATATTGTCCATCTTTCCCAAATTTCAGTTCTATTAATTTCAATGGAAACTAATGCAACCCAGGATATAATCATCATAACTTTGGTAAACAATTATCACATAGGAAATAATAGATTGAACTTGAGTTCCTTATTGCTGATAATAAAGTAACACAAGCTGTAATTGCATTTAGTGTTACCATCTACTTTACTCCAGCTGTTTTATTTGAACAGAGAGTTATGTTTTAATGCTGCAAATATTGGAAATCAGAAATCCTAGAGACTCAGCAGGTCATGAAACATCTGTGGAAAGAAAAAAGGGACAAGATAATATTTCTGTTGTAATATAATATTTCAGTTAATATAATGTTAATAATTTGTCCAGTCACTCTACACCTCCATCCGCCACCAGGAAGGTCTTAAAGCCCTCCGTTTATTCCTCGACCACAGAACCAACCAATCCCCGTCTACCGATACTCTCCTGGTCTTTACCCTCAACAACCTTTCCTTTGACTCCTCCCATTTCCTCCAAATCCAAGGCGGAGCTATGGGCACATGCATGGGCCCCAGCTATGCCTGCCTCTTTGTAGGGTACGTCGAACAGTCCTTGTTCGAGACGTACCATGGCCCTATCCCCGAACTCTACCTGCGCTACATTGATGACTGCATTGGTGCTACCTCCTGCACCCATGCAGAACTCACTGACTTCATCCATTTCACCACTAACTTCCATCCGGCACTCAAATTCACCTTGACCATTACCAACATTTCCCTACGGTTTCTTAATCTCACTATCTCCATCACAGATAACAGACTACTGACCGATATATACTCCAAACCCACTGACTCCCATGGCTATCTGGACTACATAAAAACATAGAAACGTAGAAAATAGGTGCAGGAGTAGGCCATTCAATATGATCATGGCTGATCATCCAACTCGGTATCCTGTACCTGCCTTCTCTCCATACCCCCTGATCCCTTTAGCCACTAGGGCCACATCTAACTCCCTCTTAAATATAGCCAATGAACTGGCCTCAACTACCTTCTGTGGCAGAGAATTCCACAGATTCACCACTCTCTGTGTGAAAAATGTTTTCCTCATCTCGGTCCTAAAAGATTTCCCCCTTATCCTTAAACTGTGACCCCTTGTTCTGGACTTCCCCAACATCGGGAACAATCTTCTTGCATCTATCCTGTCCAACCCCTTAAGAATTTTGTAAGTTTCTATAAGATCCCCCCTCAATCTTCTAAATTCCACCAAGTACAAGCCGAATCTATCCAGTCTTTCTTCATAAGAAAGTCCTGTCATCCCAGGAATCAGTCTGGTGAACCTTCTCTGTACTCCCTCTATGGCAAGAATGTCTTTCCTCAGATCAGGAGACCAAAACTTTTTGCAATACTCCAGGTGTGGTCTCACCAAGACCCTGTACAACTGCAGTAGAACCTCCCTGCTCCTATACTCAAATCCTTTTGCTATGAATGCTAACATACCATTCGCTTTCTTCACTGCCCACTGCACCTGCATATCTACTTTCAATGACTGGTGTACCATGACACCCAGGTCTCGTTGCATCTCCCCTTTTCCTAATCGGCCACCATTCAGATAATAGTCTACTTTCCTGTTTTTGCCACCAAAGTGGATAACCTCACATTTATCCACGTTATACTGCATCTGCCTTGTCTTCACCTTCCACCCTACCAGCCGTCACATACAACAGATAATCCTCCGACATAATCGCCACCTCCAACAGGATCCCACCACTGGCCACATCTTCCCATCTCCTCCCCATTCAGCTTTCTGCAGAAACCACGTCCTCCGTGACTCCCTGATCAATTTGTCCATTCCCACCCAAACCACCCCCTCACCTGGTACATTCCCTTGCAACCGCAAGAAATGCTACACTTGTTGCTTTACCTCCCCCTCGGCTCCATCCCAAGCAGTCTTTCCAGGTGAGGCAGAGGTTCACCTGCATCTCCTCCAACCTCATCTATTGCATCCGCTGCTCTAAGTCCCAACTGCTTTACATCGGTGAGACCAAGTGCAGGCTTGGCGAATGCTTCACCCAACACCTCCGCACGGTCTGCATTAACCAACCCGATCTCCCGGTGGCTCAGTACTTCAACTCCCCCCTCCAATTCCGTATCTGACCTTTCTGTCCTGGGCCTCCTCCATGGTGCAAATTGGAGGAGCAGCACCTCATATTTTGCTTGGGTAGTTTACACCCCAGTGGTATGAACATTGACTTCTCTAATTTTAGGTAGTCGTTTCTTTCTCCCTTCTTCCCCTCCCCTTCCCAGCTCTCCCACAGCCCATTGTCTCCACCTCTTCCTTTCTTCTTCCCACCCCCTCCACCCCCACATCAGTCTAAAGAAGGATTTTGACCCGAAATGTCACCTATTCCTTCTCTCCATAGATGCTGCTTCACCCGCTGAGTTTCTCCAGCATTTTTGTCTACATTCGATTTTTCCAGCATCTGCAGTTCTTTCTTAAACGTTAATTTTTCAGGTTGAAGATCCTTCAGGAGAACTTTCATCAGTAATTTATGACGTCAGTGATTAAAGCATTAATTCTTAGTTTAGTTTAGTTTAGAGATCCAGCAAGGAAACTGCTTATCGGCCCACTGAGTCTGTGTCAAGCAGCAATTCCCATACACTAGCACTACTCTCGTGACAATTTACAATCTTTACCAAGGACAATTAACATACAAACCAATGCATCTTTGGAGTGTGGTAGGAAACCTGGGGAAAACCCATGCAGTCATGGGGTGAACATACAAACTTCGTACAGACAGCACCCGTAGTCAGGATTGAACTCGGGTCTCTGGCGCTACCGTGCCGCCCTGTTTCTGTTTCTCTTCCTGCAGATGCTACCTGACCATTTTCTGTTTTATTTCAACTCTGCCTAAAAGTTTAACTTAACATTGTAAGAAACAATAGGCACAATGTTAGCTTCCATCATCAGCAACAGTAACATTGTCATTCATTGTTTTTAATTCCGTTTTAGTTCAATAATCTAACTGTCTCTGGCATCTTCAGTGAAAAAATAGTTTATTATCGTAAAGCCTAAGGACATTGAGGGAAATAAGTGCAGATTAGGAATGATTTCATTTTCTTGGCTGTTGTCATACTGACATTGTTTTCATAGTTAAAAAGTGTTAAAATAATAATTTGCAGTTTTACTCTGGCAATTTGATTATTGAATTTTGAGGCTATTTTATTGTATTTTATCTCATTTTCTGCAAGAGATGGTTAACATTGACCTTCTACATTGCACTGATATTTCAAGAAATATGAAGTAAACCTGTGCAGATCAGAGGAAGCGAACTAATACAGAGCCAATCTAAAATCCCCATTTGTTCATTAATATAAAAAGTAAGAGACAGGCCTATAAATCAACATGGGATGCTGGGGGAGTTTCACTGAAGGCAGTAATTAAATAATGACTCATGTTTCCTTCTTTCAGGGGGAATTAAATCCTTTTCACCTTTTTCACTGCTATGGCAGAGACATCCATTACCACAAGTGGCTGAAGTGCTTGTCAAATCCAATCAGCTCCAGTCAGCTTTAAATCACCTGACATCACTTCACTTCTGCCTCCTTTACTCCCTCCTATGTCCCACCATTCTTTCATATACATGTAACAGTCAGAACTAATCAAATCACTTGCCAACAATACAAAATAACATATGGTGTGATGAGTCATTGCAGGTTATGGTTGAATAGCTAAGCCAGGCAGCTGAATAGTTGACCAAATGTGCATTATTGCAAACATAATTCTTCTGATTTATCTAACACTATTGCACTGCTCAAGTAATACAAAGCATGAAAATGATAAATGAGTAACAACTCTCTATATTTCCTATATTTAAATTATTAACTTGCAACCATCGTGAAATTCAGATTTATAGGAACAATGTACATTATTGTAGCTCAGGCATATTTTACAACCATCAATTCACTGCCTGGCTTATATTGCAACCACAAACAAAATCCATCTAACAACCAATTGTTTAATGTATTACACTCTAAATAGTAATGTTCAGTTTCGATGGGCCGAATAACCTAATTCTACTCCTATAACTTGTGCATGTGGATTTTTTGTTTAATATCTGTGTTAAATATTGATGTTCAGAGAAAAAAATGTAGAAACCTTTATCTCAGATTGGGAGGTATTAGGACATGAATGTCTAATGTGGTGGGGAGAAGCTTGACTTTGCTAATGACAGCAAAAGGATGCTGATTGTATGTCCCTCCAACAGGATTCAGTTGAGCCAAATATCATGAACGGGTAGCTGGTGCTGGACAGGGGAATGGTCCTTTAATACCTAAATACCCTTAATGATAGCACATAGAAGCAATTTTGTACCCCGACTTAATTAAGAACTTTTTAGAACCTATTTTGTGTAGTTAGATTTGTCCCTTAACAACTATCTGAAATTATGACAACTATCCAAAAAAAAATCTCTTTACAAGTTTTACCACGTTGTAATTTTATTTTTATATGGTGCTTCCTACATACTTCACTAGCGCAGGCTCAATATTGACCTGGAGATTATGAATATCAATGCCCAAGTTAACACCAATATTAATTTGGTTTAGTTTAGTGTAGAGATACAACGTGGAAACTGGCCCTTCCGCCCACTGAGTCTGCGTCAACCAGCATTCCCCATACACATTAGAGACAATTTACAAATTTTCACTGACAATTAACCTAAAAAACCTGTACATCTTTAGAATGTGGGAATGTGGGCAGCAATTCTGCTGCCACGCCCATAATGGTCAGAGATAATTTGAAAATCATATTTTCGCAGCACCTACCTAAGGTCGATTGCAGGTCCATAATGGAGTCAGAGATGCAGAAATTTGAAGGTATCTTAAAATGAAGAAAAGTGAAACGACTAAAAGAGCTGCAAAGAGATTGAAGAGGGGCTCCACAAACCACGTGTCCATCTAAATCTCTGCACACCACTGCAATGAATTAATGATTATTTCCTGAATTCAGCTGACTGCAGCTTGATCCTGAAGAGATGTTTTATTTCCCTCGCATCAAATAAAATACTGATGCCGCAAAAAAAAGACTAAGAGTACAGTGTCATGAAGAGGTGGAGTATTTTGATGTGTTTGTGGACCTTGACACATTAGATTTGTAAGGTCAGCACCCAACATTATCCATTCATCCTTGTTCTGGCCCTAAAGCTCTTAACTCCTATTTGTTTTTGTCAGTTTCATGCTACTTCTTTCAGGTACGTTCACCTCAATGACTAACCCAAAAGCCAGTTTGATAACACAGCAATCGAGTTGCTGTTGTATTCCTCCTTCTGTTGCTTGAGCTTCATCCGATACCACAACCGCAGTGGACATCTGTATGAAGACAACAAGACCCCAGATACTGGAAACCAGAACAAACAAAACAGAATGCTGGAGGAACTCAACAGGTTAAGCAGGATCTGTGAAGGCAAGGAATGTTGTGGGTCAAGACCTTGCATCAGGGTTAGAAATTCGCCAGTTTGGCACCATTTTCAAGCCCCAGTTTGTAAGTGCAGTGTTCTTGGCCTGATCATGAAGGCCCCTTGCCCTGGTGGTGTTATAGGGTCAGCCTGGTCAAGCATAGCAAATAAGTGTGTCAGTTTTGCATGCTGGATTCTGGATGCAGGGTCTCAACCCAAGGTAGACAGACACATTTATCTCAGGTCCACGAGCAATTCTCCCATGGGACTGGTCCATCATGATCATTCCCGGTGAATCGTGTACAGGTTTGCACAAACCTACTGCAGGACTGTCTAGTGCCAGTGTATTGGAACATGTTCAAGACCACTTCATGCCGCTCCAAGAGGCCCAGTGCTTAGACTGCACGCGACCTACAGCAGTGGAGCAGGGGTGAAGGACACCAATGGCTATGCTTGGCCAGACCAACCCTGCAATGCTGCCACGGTAATGTGCCTTCAAGGTCAGGTCAAGAAAACGGCACATAAACTGGAGCTTGAAAATGTTGCCAAACTCTGTAAACTGTCTCAGTGTATTACTGCTTTACACTTGGATTCTGGATGCAGGGTCTCAACCCGTGGTAGACAGACACATTTATCTCAGGTTGAGAGGGAAGTGGCGGCGCTGTTGAACGGCTGCGGCTCGCCTGCAGTCCGTCTGTCTTTACTTTTTTTTGTTGTTTTTTTTTTGTCTTGTTTTAGTCAAATTTTAGTTATTAGGTTGTGTTATTTGTTGGGAGGATGGTGTCTGAAACATGGTTTTCTGTCTCTCCCTTCGGGGGAATGCGACTCTTTCTGTCGTATACCCCCTGCTCTGCCTCCATCTGCGCTGAGGCCTAATGGCGGAGCTGGTGGCCACCAACTGCGACCGACCTCGAGGCTCGGGAAGCAGAGCCAGCCAGGACTTACAACGCGAGGCTGGCCATCTTCGAGCTGTGGTGGCGTTCCGGCATTCCAGTGGCAGCGGCACGACTCGGGGCTCAGATGGTGCACCGGTGAGGGCGGCCCAGCGCGGGGCTGAGACAGCGCTCCGGTGAGAGGCAGCCCGACTCGGGGCTGAGACGGTGCTTCGGTGGCTAAGGCAGCGTTCCGGCGGCGTGACCTGAATCGGGCTCGGCCGCAGGCCAGTGGACGACATCGTCGGGAGCTCGCTGGTCACAGGCTGGTGCCTGTTTTCCGGAGCTCCCGCGGCAACAGCTGCGTCCGCTGGGCTGGAGGGCGGCAGCTTCGACTACCCTGGGCCGCAGAGCTTGAACCGGCCCGTTCGCGAAGCTCGGTTGAGCCGCGGGACTGACTGCCATCGCTCGGTGGGGTAACAACATATCGCTTCAGCGCAGAGGGAGAATGACGAGGGAAGAAACAGTAACTTTAAGACTTTTGCCTCCATCACAGTGAGGAGGTGCCTGGTGAACACACTGTGGTGGATGTTAATTTGTGTTTATTGTGTGTTTTGTTGTTTATTATTATTATAAGTATGGCTGCAGGCAACGACATTTCGTTCAGACCGAAAGGTCTGAATGACAAATAAAGGATCAGACAGACAAAAGGTCCTCGAGCTAATCTCCCATGGGACTGGTCCATGGGTGAAGGATATTCTACTGGATTCAGAGATGCTTATCGTAGATGTATCTAAGTGCTTATGTACTGTACTGAATACGTACTGAATTGTATACAAAAATGAATTTCACTGGACCTTGATACATGTGATGAATAAAGTACCATTGGAGTTCCATTGAACCTTCTTTGCAGTGATATAATAGAAATCCAGACAAATCACTCACTTTCATAGGTAGCATATAATAACATTGTGTAGTCAATGAGTATAAGTACTTGTAGGAGACACATCAGAGGAAGGAGTCCCAGGGTTGGCTCTGTTTGAGTTTTCTCACAGCATGCAAAATTGATAGATTTATTTGCCTTGACAAATATTCCAGTAGTCACTTGCTTGATGCATTTGTTTTGTTATAACTGCAGTACTCATGCTCTGTCCCCTGCTGCTGTCAAAAAGTATCCAGGTGTGAATAAATTGAAGATTACATTAACTATCACTGCTACTTGCACTATGCCACCAGGCAGAAGGTCTCTCACAAGGAACCTCCGTTGGTTTCTTATCATTTATCATACAATAAAATAAAAGGACGTACAGTACCTTTAGAAAGTAGATAAGGAGAAGTTTTTTGGTCAGGGTGGTGAATCTGTTGAATTCATTGTCTCAGACAACATTGGAGGCCAAATCAATGGGTATTAGGGTAGTAGGTAATCAAAGGCTATGGGGAAAAGGTAGAAGAATGGGGTGGAGAGGATCAGCGGGTCAAAGGAGTTGGAGGAATCGAGTGAAATCCAGGTTAGTCGGGAAGTGGTGTTGGGTAAATTGAATGGATTAAAGGCCGATAAATCCCCAGGGCCAGATAGGCTGCATCCCAGAGTACTTAAGGAAGTAGCTCCAGAAATAGTGGCTGCATTAGTAATAATCTTTCAAAACTCTTTAGATTCTGGAGTAGTTCCTGAGGATTGGAGGGTAGCAAACGTAACCCCACTTTTTAAGAAGGGAGGGAGAGAGAAAACGGGGAATTACAGACCAGTTAGTCTAACATCGGTAGTGGGGAAACTGCTAGAGTCAGTTATTAAAGATGGGATAGCAGCACATTTGGAAAGTGGTGAAACCATTGGACAAAGTCAGCATGGATTTACGAAAGGTAAATCATGTCTGACGAATCTTATAGAATTTTTCGAGGATGTAACTAGTAGCGTGGATAGGGGAGAACCAGTGGATGTGGTGTATCTGGACTTCCAGAAGGCTTTTGACAAGGTCCCACATAAGAGATTAGTATACAAACTTAAAGCACACGGCATTGGGGGTTCAGTATTGATGTGGATAGAGAACTGGCTGGCAAACAGGAAGCAAAGAGTAGGAGTAAACGGGTCCTTTTCACAATGGCAGGCAGTGACTAGTGGGGTACCGCAAGGCTCAGTGCTGGGACCCCAGCTATTTACAATATATATTAATGATCTGGATGAGGGAATTGAAGGCAATATCTCCAAGTTTGCGGATGACACTAAGCTGGGGGGCAGTGTTAGTTGTGAGGAGGATGCTAGGAGACTGCAAGGTGACTTGGATAGGCTGGGTGAGTGGGCAAATGTTTGGCAGATGCAGTATAATGTGGATAAATGTGAGGTTATCCATTTTGGTGGCAAAAACGGGAAAGCAGACTATTATCTAAATGGTGGCCGATTGGGAAAGGGGGAGATGCAGCGAGACCTGGGTGTCATGGTACACCAGTCATTGAAGGTAGGCATGCAGGTGCAGCAGGCAGTAAAGAAAGTGAATGGTATGTTGGCTTTCATAGCAAAAGGATTTGAGTATAGGAGCAGGGAGGTTCTACTGCAGTTGTACAGGGTCTTGGTGAGACCACACCTGGAGTATTGCATACAGTTTTGGTCACCAAATCTGAGGAAGGACATTATTGCCATAGAGTGAGTGCAGAGAAGGTTCACCAGACTGATTCCTGGGATGTCAGGACTGTCTTATGAAGAAAGACTGGATAGACTTGGTTTATACTCTCTAGAATTTAGGAGATTGAGAGGGGATCTTATAGAAAGTTACAAAATTCTTAAGGGGTTGGACAGGCTAGATGCAGGAAGATTGTTCCCGATGTTGGGGAAGTCCAGGACAAGGGGTCACAGCTTAAGGATAAGGGGGAAATCCTTTAAAACCGAGATGAGAAGAACTTTTTTCACACAGAGAGTGGCGAATCTCTGGAACTCTCTGCCACAGATGGTAGATGAGGCCAGTTAATTGGCTATATTTACGAGGGAGTTAGATGTGACCCTTGTGGCTAAAGGGATCAGGGGGTATGGAGAGAAGGCAGGTACAGGATACCGAGTTGGATGATCAGCCATGATCATACTGAATGGCGGTGCAGGCTCAAAAGGGCCGAATGGCCTACTCCTGCACCTATATTCTATGTTTCTATGTTGTATGTGTAAATTGTCCCAAGTGTGTGTTGGATAGTGTTAATGTGAGGAGATTGCTGGTTGGTGCGGACTCGGTGGGCTGAAGGGCCTGTTTCCACGCTGCATCTCTAAACTAAACTAAACTAGAAGTCCCACCTGCATCTTCTCTTCAGCATGCATTCTGCTGGTAATGTTCCAAGTCCAAATCGGTGCTGATAATGTGGCACCTACCATCCCTCTCTCCCTTTCTACATGAAGATAATTAATTATATTTCTCCCAAACTTCATTCAAAGATGTGCCCCTTGAAGACCTGAGAAATCAACAGTGACTGATGAGGATTTCTTTAAATTACACCTCCTGAAGTGTAAGCACCGGACCAGTTTGGCATTCCTCCAAGGTTAAATGAAAACTCATTTCAGGGAAGTATTTAAAGTCATTAAAGATTTTGATACAGTGGACAGAGAAACCACTTCTTCTACTAGAGTACTTGCTTCCCTAAAAATAGGTCAGGGCTGAGCTAAGATATCAGACACAATTCCTCACACAAAGGAGAGTAGATATATGGGATCTCCTTCCTCCAATTAGGTATTAAGATTGGGGTCAAAATTTCCAAATTAAGTATCAATAGAGTTTCTTGAGGCAAGAATGTCAGGGATTATGAAAGTATTGGGGGTAAATGGATGCAGATAACTCAAGATACAATTATATTGCAAGGATAAACTAATGCAAAATAAGCTCATGATGTAGAAAATTAGCTGGCACACAGGAATCTGAGAGCAGGCAAAAAATAGGTATTTTGGGTTTTGGGAAGATGTAATGGATGATGTGCCATAGTGCTGGGGCAATTATTTATGATTTTTACAAGTGACTTGGATGATTGACTGCAATCTGTGGAGATAGGTGGGAAAATAGATAAGGTTGAAAGGATGTGATAAAGGGACATATAGTTATGTGAAGTTACAGCTGCAACAAAGGAGTGGAATATTGAAAGATATTTTCCCTAGTGTGTGTAGAATAGTGTTACTGTGCGTGGATCGCTGGTCAGCGCAGACTCGGTGGGCCAAAGAGCCTGTTTCTGCACTGTATCTCTAAACTATATTTAAGATGAGAATGAAGTGAAATATTTTCTATCAAAGACTAATGAGTCTTTGAAACTCACTTCATTCAAGAGTGGTGAAAGCAAAATCATGAATATTTTAAAGACAGAGGTAGATAGATGATTAGCAAGGGACTGAAAAGTTACCAAGAGTAGATGGAATGTGGAGTTGAAGTTGCAATCATATCAGCCATAATGTTATTAACTTCAAGAACCAAGTGGCCAATTCTGATTCTAATTCGTATGTTAATTTGCTCCTATTAGAAAAAGCTCAAAGGGTTGATTGACGTCCCTCTGTTGCTGTGTTACTATTACAGCCATTACGTTCAGGGTAACTTGATCAAGCAGCAGGAAACATGCTGCAGTAGTTAAATTAAGTATGGGGTCTCAACTTCCTGAGTGGATAACCATTTAAATATGTTTATGAAACTCCAATGGTTCTGTACCAATATGATGCAGGTAATTGTTTACAATATTTTAATGACTTTGCACTTCCTATCCCACTCAGCAGGCAGAATTATTACAAATTAAGACAGATCTGTGTGGTTTTAAATGAAGTTGTAGGTAACATTTTACTGGTTATTTCAAAATCCAGTGTTGCACTCTGAGATTTAGTTCTGACTAGTATTTTCATAGCTTTAAGTTTGAGCTCACAAACAATGAGATACCCTATTAAAGTTCTGAGGAAAACAATATCTGGAAACAGATGTTTAGTTTAGTTTAGTTTAGTTTATTGTCACATGAAAAGCTTTTGTTGCCTGCTAACTAATCAGCGGAATGATTATACATGATTACAATCGAGCTACCAATACTGTACAGATACATGATAAAGGGAATAACATTTAGTGCAAGATAAACATAGAAACATAAAATATGGGCAGGAGGAGGTCATTTGGCCCTTCGAGCCAGCTCCACCATTCATTGTGATCATGGCTGATCATCCACAATCAGTAACCCATGCCTGCCTTCTCCCCATACCCCTTGATTCCACTAGCTCCAAGAGCTCTATCTAACTCTTTTTTTTAATTCATCCAGTGAATTGGCCTCCACTGCCTTCTGTGGCAGCGAATTCCACAAATTCACCACTCTCTGTTTTTTCTCATCTCAGTTTATAAATCGCATCACCTAAAGTCCAGTAAAGTCCAATTAAAGACAGTTTGAGGGTCCCCAGTGAGGTAGATAGTAGCTCAGTATTACTATCGAGGTGTTGATAGGATGGTACAATTGCCTGATATTGAAGGATTGAACCAAAAGTAGCCATTATTTCCAAAACATTAAAAAAGCAATTGGTCAGACCAAATGTTCAATTGGACTGCAATGCAGTTGCATGGTTTATGAAATATATTCTGCAAGGGAGTTTCAGGACAGTAATGAACTTTGGAGATATTGTCACGTTTCCATCCGCTTTAATTAATGAACGGGCCTCTGAGACTGACCTAGAAGAGCAACTTGGAGATTGGCTACAATAACATTACCCCGCACAGACTTCACGTAGAACATTTCCCTTTCTTTTCTTAGCAAGCCGCTAACAACATACTAGTCATCATTCCTTCCACAACAGGCGGGTCCCACAGTTGCACGTTTCTGTTGCAGGATGACAAGTTGTCAAGTGCGGTCGGGGAAGGATAATTTTCAATCATGGTGCATGACTGTTCTTGAAAAGGCACTAGTGATCCACTTGAAATACTAACCTTTCCTGGGTGAAGTATCACCCATTTCATTGTTAGACAGTCGTCCCCAGATATTGATTCAGCAACAATGAAGGAATTAAGTTATATTTCCATCTCCATCTGGTGTGTAACTTGGTGGGGACGTGGGAGTTGTTGGTGTTCTCATCCAACCACTTCCTATTCTGACATTAATAGCCTAGTGATGGTGAACCTACAAACAGATTGAGCTGGGTGAATTTTAGTTTTGTTTAATTTAGTTTTGAAATAGTTCCAAGATATAGTGCGGAAAACAGACCTTTCAGCCCACCAAGTCCGCCCGACCAGCAATCACTCCATACTCTAATATTATCTTACATGCACACACACACACACACGGGACAAATTACAATTATACCAAGCCAATTAACGTACATACGTGTACGTCTCTTTGGAGTGTGGGCGGAAACCAGAGATACTGGAGAAAACCCACCCAAGTCACGGGGAGAATGTAGTCAAGATTGAACCCGGGTCTCTGGTGCTGTAAGCCAGCAACTCTACCCCTGTGCCACTGTGCCGTACCGTAAATTATATTGAGTATTTGAAGGAAATTGATTATTAATTGATCATTAGAAGTCAAATGGTATGCCAAGATAACTTGAAAGAAACACTTAATGATGAAGTAATTTGATACATATATAGAAGGCACTAGACTAAGTGGAACCCGTTGGGTCCCTGCCACACATGAGGCTCGGTCCCCCAACACAATATTCCACCACTTACCCATAGCCCCCAACTGAACAGGCACAGCTCATTTCCCCTCATCCCTAGCACTCTCTCCCCTCCTCTTCCCCTCCCCTTCCCCTCCCTCCCTGATTCTCTCTCCCTCTCTTTTCCCCTACCCTCAGTCACTCCCTCCCTCCCTAACTCTCCTCTCCACCTCCTTACATCCCTCCTCTCCCTCTCTCCCCTTAGCCCCCCCTCCCCTTCCCCACTCTCCCTCCCCCAGGACCTTGAATGCTGCTCGCCTTCTTCTTGCGTGCCCCGGAGGAGCATCAGCCATCGGCGCGGATCCTCAGCTAAGTCCGGAAGCACTAGCAGCTACGGCGGGGGGAGGGGGGGAACTCGGAGAAAAGACAGGGGAAGAGCCATGGGGGAGAGAGGGGTATCACGGGGGAGGGGGCAGGAGCCAGCGAAGGGTGTTGTGATGGCGTTGCGTTTGGGACTCACAGCGGGCGCTATTCGTTCTCATCTGCCGGGATCAGATTCTCCACTTTCTGTTTAGCGACATTGCCGGGCTGCGCTGCTTCCAGTCCCTCCTAAAATTGGGTCCAGTTGGAAATCTCTGCCAGCCATCCTCAGCTCCAGTAAAGACACGATGGTGCAGAAAGGGGCAGACTGTCCCATGGTGTGACAGGAGAAGAGACCATTCCACGTGGTGCTGACTGGCAGGAGAGAAGATCGAACTCCGCATGCACCGTTTTAAAGATTTTTAAACCACGCAAACATTTACAATCGACCTCCGATCGGAACAAAACATGGTGCACTCACAGCACAGGAGAACGGTGAGTGAGCTGGTGAAAAATCATAGTGCTATGGTGTACCATAGAAAAAAATGCGCAAACCAGAAGAGCACAAGATAGAGTTTTAGTTATATATAGCTATACAAACAAGAATTATCCATCAAAAGCTGAATCAGAACATTAAAGATGTTATTCAGCATCATACAAAGGAATCGCGCAGCATAATTAGGAATGTCAGGAGCCAAGGGAATCTTATTTTCATCCATAAAATGAAATAGCTTAAAATTGCAGAATTTGGGAAGGTAATCCTCCACAAAATCTGCTGGTTTTATGCTTGAGATAGTACAATTTGCAGTATGTAGCTCATTCACATTACCTAAGATGGAAATATTTTTTGAATTATAGGACTGCTAATATCTATATTACTAAATCTCTGTTCTTGACCGCTTTTGGCCTTCTGTGCTGTGATTTCCGAGAGAACTCCGCCACCTACGGCCGTCATTTTTGGCCACCTTGCTCAGAGCCCCCCTCTGCCGCATGTGTGCCGAGGATTTTTCCCGTCGATGTAAAATGACAGAGATATTAATGTTTTTACAAAATTCCCAATTCTCTCTGCTGCCCCTGCTGGAGGGAGGGGGATGGACTATAAAACCAGGTGGTGTGCCTCAATTAGCCTCTGCAAAATGGAGGGCACTCTGAGCTCTGAATGAGCTCTGAATGAGCTCTGACTGAAAAAATGTGTACACAACTGTGAGTAAGTACCCTTAATGTGGTTTGAAAATGAAAAGATGGTTAGTTTGAAATAAAAAAGCACTGCCTGCAAATGGTTGTTTGGAGGGTTTGGGTTGAAGTAAAAAGGCACTGTCTTTCTCTCTCCCCTCTCTCTCCCCACCTCTTTCTTTCTCGCTCTGTCCCCCCACTGTCTCACTCCCTTTCTCTCTCTCTCTCTCTCTCTCTCTCTCTCTCTCTCTCTCTCCCCCCCTCTCCTCTCCCTCTCTCTCTCTCTCTCTCTCTCCCTCTCTCTCTCTTTCTCTCTCTCTTTCTCTCCCTCTCTCTTTCTCTCCCTCTCCCCCTTTCTCCCTCTCTCCCTCCCCCTCCCTCTCCCCCTCTCTCTCTCCCCTCCTCCCCTCCATCCCTCCCATCCCCCTCCCTCCCCCTCTCCTCTCCCCCCTCTCTCCCCTCTCCCTCCCTCTCTCCCCCCCCCCTCCCCCTCTCCCTCCCCTCTTTTTCTCCCCTCTCTTTTTCTCCCCCTCCTCCCCTCCATCCCCTCCTCCACCATCCCTCCCCTAACCCCCCCCCCTCCCCTCCACACACCCCTACCCCCTTCCCTCCACCCTCCCTCCCCTTCCCTGCTCCCCACCTCTCCCCTCACCTCACTCCCCTCTCAGCACACCCTCTCTCCTCCCCCTCTCTCCTCCCCCTCTCTCCTCCCCCTATCTCCTCCCCCTCTCCCCTCCACCTCTCTCTTCTCCCACCCCTCCACACCCCTACCCTCATCCCTCCCTGCTCCCCACCTCTCCCCCTCACCCCCCTCCTCAGCAGCCCCTCTCTCTCACTCTCACCCTCTCTCTCTCCTCCCCCACCTTCCCCCCCCCCCCCCCCATTCCTCTTCTCCTCCTCTCCACCCCCCACCCCTCTTGCCCCTCCCTCATCGCCTCTGTCTCTGTCTCTCTCTCTGCCCCCTTCTCTACTCGGCCCTCACCCTCTATCCGCCCCCCCCCCCCCCCTCTAGATGTGACTGCAAGTTGGGGGCTATGCGTCAGTAGATAGGGTGGTTATGGGGTAAAAGGAGCAAATTAATAATATTCATATAATATCAAGGGTGGTAATTAGCGTGAGTGCGGGGGGGGATACTTAGTGTGTGTGACGTTGCATGCCGCCTCCCCCCCACCCCCCACACAACCGCACGTTGGGGGAGCAGACCCAACGGGTCTGCATTTGGTCTAGTTTAAGTTATAAATCTTCTACGATTAAAACGTAACCATATGAATGCACAAATGTCTACTTTGGTTTTGTGAATATAGTGTCTCGAAATGAATAATGTTTCAATAATGCAAGACATCATCTCAACATGAATTGATAACTCTCCATGGTGATTCCTGGCAAAGGTCTTGGTATAACCTTTCCAAAATTATTTGGTTATTTAGAGTCAGTGCGCCGTCCAGTTTGGTATGGTTGCCCTGCCTGCAGCTGTCCGTCTTTTCACTTATTTTTTAAATTATTAGCATGTTAAAATAGTGTTTTGGAGATCTAGTCTGTTATGTGGTGGGTGGGGGTGGGGGGGAGGGGGAAGGAGGAAACTGCTTTTCCTTGTCACTACCTGGTCATAGAGGCGGCTTTCCTCTGAGCAGCATCTTCGAACCGTCCTCGTGGTCTACCATTGGGTCTGGAGCGGCTTTTCCTGAGGGGACCGGCCAGAACCACAGCATCGGCAGCGGCACAGCGCTGGAGTGCTATCGCGGAGCGGGCAATGCCTTGCCCGGGTCGCAAAGCTGGAGCGGTGCTGTGTACGCCGATTGAACATCGTGGAGCGGTGGGTCTGTGGAGTGGCCAGCCGCGGGCAGAGGCGTTCACTTTGACATCGCGAAGCCTGGGATCTCTCGCCGAGACCGCCAGTGGTGGAGCTCCATCCAGCGCGGCCTGTTGGCTTCATAAGCCGCGGTCTCCAGTAAGGAAGTGGCCGTTCCAGGTATCGCAAGCTGCTGTGAGGATTCTCCCTACGCCAGAACACCATCACCCAGCGAGAAGGGTCTGAAACTTCGGGCCCCGTAGCGGCGACTGCTGAGGCCTCAATAGGCCCGACTATGGGTGGGCAAGGGGATGGGGACTGGACTTTGTGCCTTCCCTCACAGTGGGAACTATTGTGGGGGATGTTTTTTATGTTTAATGTTAAATTCCTTTATAATGTTATGTTGTATTCTTACTAATGTGCTGCAATGGCAACTCGAATTTCACTACACCATCGGTGTATGTGACAATAAATGAACCTTTGAACCTTTAATAGTTAAAAAGATATTTCCAGAGACACGTGTAAAAAAAAAAAGATTTATTTGAATCCTTTATACACAAATATATCTCAGTGTTTATTGGATTATTATGTCAACCATGCATTTGGTTTCAGAAATACATTTTTAAAATATGGACATTGTGTACAATTGGAAAACCAAGAAACTGCAAATTATGGAAATCTGAAAGAAAAACAGAAATTGCTGGAAACAGTCAGCAGGTCATGAAAAGAAAAAGCTTCAAATCAATGTTCATCATCACTTTGTGTATAGTCTAACGAGCAATCACATCAGTGAGGACACGATAAAATATATAAATGCTGTGACTAGTTATCTCCTGGAGAAAATCCCAGGTTAGTGAACTTGTGAGCAAAAGATGGCTTTCAGTGTGCAGTTATTGTTGTTACTAATTCATCTATTATTTCTTATTGAAATCACATGTTGATGCTTTTGCTTAATTTTAATTAATTTAAAAATATTACATTTTGTCAACAATGGAGTATAAAAACCTTAAACTGAGCTCAACTGAGTTTTCACTTTAATTGTTATATTGTGCAACTGCAAGAAAACATTTCCATACGATACAAATGCAATTCATTCCCTGCCATTTACAGCTGAGACACTTGTACGACTGTGATTTGCCTGCTATATGCAATGGCTGGTGTTGTTTATTTGAACCAATGAATTCTAAATCTAGGGGAAATTTGTGAACGCTGCATCAGGCAGTGAAGTAAAGCATCTTTCCCACAGTATTTCTGGAAACCTTCCTGAATACAAGCAAGCTGAAGCTTTTTGTAGCTGAATAACATAGTCAGTTTCAGCTCTAATCAGATTCACCGCTACAGTGGATAAAGTAATTGCAGTTTGAGTTTCAGCGGGTATTGTCGCTTGCTAGTCACTTGGGACCACCAGAAATGTGTTAATGAGAGGTGATTGCACCTTCAAGTATTTTTCCCTGTCGGTCACAGATTTGAATATCGCTGGCAAATCTTCACTTTTTTAAAATCTTTCTTTAAGTGCACTTTCTCCACTTTAAGTGATGGTGTTAAATGACCTTCATGAACTGCTTGTGGTGAAGGATTACCATAGCACAGTTAAGTGTTCCCTAACTGCATGACTAGCACTATATTTCCAAGTCAACTACATGTACAATTTGAAGGGAGAGCTGTGGATGGTGACATTCTATCCTGTAATATCTTATAGAAATATATACATTTCTCCAGGGATTGGACAGGCTAGATGCAGGAAAAAGGTTCCCGATGTTGGGGGAAGTCCAGAACCAGGGGTCACAGTTTAAGAATAAAGGGTAGGCCATTTGGGACGAGACAAGGAAAAACATTTTCACCCAGAGGATTGTGAATCTGTGGAATTCTCTGCCACAGAAGGTGGTGAAGGCCAATTCACTGGATGTTTTCAAGAGAGAGTTAGATTTAGCTCTTAGGGCTAACGGAACCAAGGGATATGGGGAAAAACCAGGAATGAGGTACTGATTTTGGATGATCAGCCATGATTATATTGAATGGCAGTGCTGGCTCAAAGGGCCGAATGGCCTTCTCCTGCACCTATTTTCTATGTTTCTATCAGTGACATGCGGTTAGGTCAATGGCTGGGGAGGCACTGGCTAGTATCAGGGAGAGAGGGAGCGAGGGAGAGAGAGAGAGGAACGATGGCTTGTTATAACATGCGGTCGTCCCATTCTGACCGCTGCCGAACCTCCAACCGCACCATTGCACCCTTCTTCACGTCGGCCCAGTGATGTCTCGGCTCTGACAATTCGAGGGATCTAACTGGTAACAACACTGAGAGCAGCCCCGGGCCGCCGCATTCCCCGACACGATTCTGAGCTTGAAAAGTCTTGTGATGGGTTGATGTGTCCCGCGGGCTATATTTTGGAGACTACTGCCTTACAAGAACAAAAACAAAAATGTACAGAGGTACAAAAATTGATAACTTTATTATTGTGGTAAGTATAGAACTATTTTTTAAAAATCTAATAACTTCCTAATGTACTGACAAAGTCTACCTTCCCAATGACCGTTTTTTCCCCGAATGGCGTATCTTGCTCCGCTCTATGACCTTTGGTCACCGCCGCCCGTGGGTGGAATCCAGTACGGTTTCAGAAGCTGATTTTAAAATCACTCCAGCGATTAACTTGTCGGGCGTGGTGGAGTTTAAAAACACACAGAACGGCCGTCTGAACGATTCTTTAGCAAAATCTTGCACTCCAACAAAATATAATCCAGGACCAGGTCGGAAAAATATTTCGACATTTTAACTCCGCCCCCCCTAAACGCGCCAAAATCGTGCACATGGCCAGTGGCACAATTGCAGCACCGCTGAAGGTAAGTATTGTAACATACCTACACACAAGCAGTTGATATTAGTTTTGAAATTCTCGTTTATCACAGAATTTTTCACAACAGAGCGTGAGAATTTTGTGATCAGTGTGAGAGCGTGAGAATTGGGCAAATGCATGAGTCTCACGCTCAATGCGTGAGAATTGGCGGCTCTGCTTTAGACTTCAGAGATACAGCATGGATACAGGCCCTTCAACCCACTGAGCCCATGCCGACTTGTGATCACCCCGTACACCAGCACTATCCTACGTACTAGGGACAATTTACAATGTTAGTGAAACCAATTAGCCTACAAACCTGTATGTCTGGGGTGTGGGAGGAAACAGGAACACCCGGAGAAAAAAAATGCGCGGTCACAGGGAGAACGTACAAACTCCATACAGGCATCTTTCACTTCGGAGTTGGGTTGCTTATTAGTGAGAGCACAATGTCTAATTGACTCCACAGACGAATTGGTCATGTCCCACCTCCAAGTTAAAGAGACAGCTGTGCCAAATTGGCAACACAACATGAAGTGGTGATTGAGGGCAATAGCTTTGTGAATCTCAGTGATCCAATTGGAGTTTTGATCACCAGTTACCTAAAGATAATGCCAGGAATATTGTCAATAGACTTTGTCTTGTTGGAGGTGGTCACTGCCTGTGATTTGTGAATGATTTTTACTATTTATAAATCTGTGCCTTTATGTTCTCTAGGTTTTGCACCATTCCAAGTGGAAAACGTTATGTTGTGAAGAGTTGTGATTGGAATTGAACATTGTGCAAATAATGGTAGATTATCCATTTTCGACTTTGATGGAAAGACGGTAAGCGATGAAACGGCTCCAGTTGTGTGGTCCTAGAATAATATTGTGAGAGGCTTCTGTGGTGTTCTGGAACTGGGACGAATGATTTCAAAAAGCAACAATCTTACTGTATGCAAGATCTGATTCCAACCATTGACATGCGTATATATCCCTTGATGCCCATGGACCCATTTTACCAGAAATCCGTGGTGCAATGGTTGCTTTGATGTCACGAGCAATCATTTTCAACTCACCTTACCTACCATGGATGTCTAATACAATTATAATGATGTATATAACATTTCCCTTAATTCTGTATAATTTTAGTACAAAGAAGACCAAAAATAATTGGCAGTAATTAACTTCCAATTAACATTTCACCTCTCCAAAAGAATGATGGATATAGACTGAACTTTTAATGAGCAACTGGAAATTAATTAAAAATTATTAAAATAATAACATTTTATGCCCTGAAAGGAGATCTGTATTTGCAAAATGTGTGCAAATACAGTGTGCAGAGATTTGAGCATTTAAACAGTGACAATTGAGTTATCTTTTATATTTGCCTATGGGAGTTCCTTTCACCAACAGAATTTAACTGAATCTCATTGAATTCATAAAATAGTCATAGAGAGAGCTACAGCATGGAAACAGGCCCCTCGAGACATTGAGTCTGCACCAACCATAGACCGCCCATTTCACTATCCTATATTAATCCTTTTGTTTATTTAGATACAGCATGGAAACAGGCCCTTCGGCCCACCGAGTCTACGTCAACTGCTGTGCACTAGCATTAACCTATAGAGTAGGGGAAATGTCCCTTTAGCCTTTGGAGTGTGGGAGGAATCCGGAGCACCCAGGGAAAACCCATGCGATCACAAGGAGAATGTACAAACTACGTACAGACAGCACCCGTAGTCAGGATTGAACCCAACTCTCTGGCATTGTAAAGCAGCAACTCTGCTGCCGCACCACCATGCTGCCCTAATTTTTCCACAAACTCTCACCAACTTTACCCAGGTTCCACCACTCACTTGAAACACCTTCAATACTCCCTGGAGAAAGAAAATCTATATCAATCAACATTAATACCCCTCAAGCTTACTTTGCTATTCATTAAAAGAATTGTGGTCTGATTGTGACCTCTGCTCTGAATTTCTGCCTGCTCCCTACAACCTTGCATATAATAATCTCTAAATCTACTTAAGAATATTCAAAGACTCTGCATCCACTACACTTCTAGTCCTTGCATTCCGAAGGCGTAAAATCTCTCAAAAAATCTCTTGAGAGCAATAATTTCACCTCATCTGGATCTCTTCTGGGAAATCTTTATGTTGAATCAATCATGCATAATTCTAGATTTTCCCACAAGAGGAAACATTCTCTCCACATCCACTCCTTAAGACCTTATTTTATTCTATGTTATGACTGCAAGGCACGAAATTTCGTTCAGACTGAAAAGTCTGAATGACAATAAAGGATACTTTACTTTACTTTATATGTTTCAATCAAGTTACCTTTCGGTCTTCTAAATTCCAGCAGATGGAAATGTAGCGTGACCAACCTTTCCTCATTAGGCATCCCTTTCATTCCAAGTATCAGTATAGCAAACCTTTATTGAATTACTTCAAAAGCATATAGATACTCCCTTAACTATCTCACCAACTTCTACAGATGTGCTGTAGAAAGCATTTAATCGAGATGCATCACAACAAGTTTTGGGAACAGCTCCATCCAGGACCGCAAGAAATTGGAGAGAATTGTTGACACAGCCCAGACCATCGCGCAAACCAACCAAAATGTAATAATGTTTGCATTAATATTAATTAATTAATAGTACTTAGAGTGACTATGCTGGTTAACTTCTTTACTAGTCATCCTAACTTTACAATTACAATTATTAGCATTGTTATCTCACAGTTCCAGCAATTAGGGTTTCAATCCTGATCTCCGATGCTGTCTGTGTAGAATTTTCCATCCTCTCCCTGTTTTTCCACAATTATGAGAGCAGTCCATCATGGGTACTGACATCCCCACCATCGAATGGATCTACAGGAGACACTGCCTCAAAAAGGCAGCCGGCATCATCAAGGACCCACACCACCGCGACCCCACACTAATTTCATTCTTACAATCAGGAAGAAGGTATAGGAGCTTGAAAACTGTAATGTCCAGATTTAGAAATGGCTTTTTCCCAACAACCATCATTAGACAACTCCAACGAAAACTACAAACTACAACCAAGTTTGATTGCACTGGAAAGTTTGGGCTATATTTTAATTTGAGCACTATATACAATGTTTAATTTATTAAAGGTCTTGTGGTTTATTATGGTGTCTACGGAATGCCATGTTTACATACTCGTTGTGCTGCTGCAAGTAAGAATTTCATTGTTCCATTTCAGGACATATGACATTAAAAAACCCTTGACTCTTAACCCAATACTCTAGTTTACAAAATGTGCTGGATGATGATTATAAATAACTCTAGTGTAGGTAAGTGGCAAAACAATCAAAACAAACACACACACAGTCTTGGCACTTTTCGCAGCATTGAGCTTTAAAAAGACATGCCTTTGCCTTGGTGCGAAGTTCGGCAAGAAATTTGGTGATCAATTGCCCTTCCTGCTGCACGGTCCGGTGGAAATCGAGGCAAGCTGCTAGGAAATTTCGACTTTCTTCAAAATGCAGCTGCAAAGCCATTGTGATTTCAGCATATGAAACTTCAGTTACTTCTTCTGTAAGTGAATTTTCAAGCAGTGCAAAAGTTTCTGGAGACATTGATGAACACAAGAGAGACTTCTTCCTCTGGTCAGTCATAATTGCCATACTTTCAGAATAAAACTCAGCACGCATTAAATACGACGACCACCTTTCTCGTTCGGAATTGAAACGATCAAATTACCGAGACAGGGTAGTTTGAGCTGGGTTTTTCAAATGTAAACAAATAGGCTCTTATCTGGGTGTTTGGATGCAATCCAAAGTATCCCACTCCTGACACCACGTTCATGTTCGTTTCCTAGGCCTGCACAAAATGTGAGAGTCATCAATTTACAACAGAAGTCTTTAATGCTTTACTCAATGCTGGCAGCAAGACAACTCAAAATGGCCACACACACACACACACACACACACACACACACACACACACACACACACACACACACACACACACACACACACACACACACACACACACACACACACACACACACACACACACACACACACACACACACACACACACACACACACACACACACACACACACACACACACACACACACACACACACACACACACACACACACATCTCCCTTTGTCCTGTGCAGCGCCACCTGCTGCATGGGAGGGGCATCGGGTCCTTCCACCCCACACTGTTCACCAAACTAAAAAGTTCAATATTTCGTCTAAAATATTGATGCTCATTCAAATCTGTTAAAATTAAGCTAGCATCAAGAATTGTGCTTATTTATGACAAGGATGGAATTCAGTACCAGTGTTTCTTGATGGTGGTTTTTGCCAAGTAATAATACACACTTGTTTTTGATAATCTTGTCATGAAACCTTCTTTCAGATCTATGTGTCATTTGTCTTCCATTATTTCCTACCCTCATTGTGCCAAGACCACAGTATGTACCAGATTGCCACCAGAATATCTTTGATTCTTTCCACCACAGTTTCCAGGGCTTTAAGCATTTTCAGCAAAATAATTAGGCTTGTGTTGAGCTTCCTTCTTTGAAGAAAAGCTAATCAACTGCACACAAACTAACCATAATTTTGACCTTGGACCTCAATAAAATGTTAACTCAAACTGTCCTGGTCGCACTAGGGATTTTAGGCTTTTGTTTTGTTTTGCCCTAATATTGTGTTTTTTTAAATCTATTTAACGTAATTTTGTTTGTATTATTATCTATTGTATCTATTGAGTACTCTTTTGCTACATCTGACAATTAAACACTGACTCTTGACTTTTTGGAAGAACTGATTTACTCAAATACTATTGTGGTCCCAACGGCAAAGGGCTGATTGTTTACACTCATCTTCGTCCAGAATTTGTGTAATGAGGTTTTAGTGGTGACTTGGCCTCAGGAAAACCTACTGCAAAAACCCTGCCCTGACAGGCTTTAACAGAGGTGGGTGATACAGGGGAGGAGCTTTGTCTCCTGTCAATGCCTATAACTGATATACTTTATATCTTAAACTTTAGAGATACAGTGTGGAAACAGACCCTATGGCCCACTGAGTCTGCGCCATCCAGCGATCACAGCGTACATTAGCACTATCCAACACACTAGGGACAATTTACAATGTACAAAAGCCAATTAACCTACAAACCTGTTCGGCTTTGGAGTGTAGGAGGAAACTGGAGCACCAGGAGAAAACCCATACGGTCACACGGAGAACGTACAAACTTCGTACCATCAGCACCTGTAATCAGGATCGAACCCAGGTCTCTGGCACTGGAAGGCAGCAACTCTGCTACTATAACTATGGCACTATGGTCATCATTTAAATATCCCAGATTTCAGACACATTTATCAGCCATTAAAATGAACATAAATATTATTTTAAATCTGGATTTTAGTAATATAATTAATTAGGTACGGCTGGCTGGTCTCTATTCCATACTGAAATAGTTAATTGTATTCAAAATTGGCTTGGAGGAAAGAGTTGAAGAATAGTTATGGAAAGTTATTTTTTCTAATTGGAGGCTCATCCCTAGTGGTGTGCCATGGGGTTGGTGCTGTTTGTAATTTACATTAATGATTTGGATGCCAATGTAGTTAATATTGTTAGTAAATTTGCTGATGACACCAACATTGCTGGTATAGTGGACAGTGAGGAAGGATATGTTAGTTTATAATAGGATCTAGAACAGTTGGGAACGTGGGTCCTGGAATGGAAAGTGGAATTTTACTTTAACAAGTGTGTAGCAGTTGGGGATGACAAACCAGGGCAGAACTTGTACAGTATATTGTAGAGCCCCGAAGCGTGTTGTAGAATAGCGAGTGCATGGTTCCCCAAATGTGGTGTGTCAGGTCAACAGTGTAGTGAAGAAGGTCTTTGCCACACTTACCTTCATTGGGAAGAGTATTGAATACAAAAATCTGGTCATGATGACGTGGCTGGGCAGACCACACTTGGAGTACTGTGTGCATTTCTGGCTGCCCAGCCTTAGGAAGGATAGTATTTAGCTGGAAAGGCTGCAGGGTGTTACTTGTACTTGCAGGCTTCAGTTATAAGGAGAAGCTGGGACTAGAACACAGTGAGATGTGACCTTGTAAAAATATATAAAATCATGAGGAGCAAAGATAAAGTGAATGGTCACAATCTTTTCCCCAGAGGATTCTAAAAACTAGAGTGTGATCATAAGATGAAAGGGGTGAGATATAAGTAGGACCTTAGGGACAACATTTTAAGGCAGAGGGTGGTCAGTACTTGGAACAAGCTCCTGTGGAAGCTATATAAGTAGATGTCAACTGCTCTACATCGGTGAGACCAAGTGCAGGCTTGGCGATCGCTTCTCCCAACACCTCTGCACAGTTTGCATTAATCAACCTGATCTTACAAAATTCTTAAGGGGTTGGACAGGCTAGATGCAGGAAGATTGTTCCCGATGTTGGGGAAGTCCAGGACAAGGGGTCACAGCTTAAGGATAAGGGGGAAATCCTTTAAAACCGAGATGAGAAAAACTTTTTTCACACAGAGAGTGGTGAATCTCTGGAACTCTCTGCCACAGAGGGTAGTTGAGGCCAGAGGCTAAAGGGATCGGGGGTATGGAGCGAAGGCAAGTATGGGATACTGAGTTGGATGATCAGCCATGATCATATTGAATGGCGGTGCAGGTTCGAAGGGCTGAGTGGCCTACTCCTGCGCCTAATTTCTATGTTTCTATGTTTCTATCTCCCGGTGGCTCAGCACTTCAACTCCTGCTCCCATTTCAAATCCAACCTTTCTGTCCTGAGCCCCCTCCATGCCCAGAGTGAGTCCCACCGCAAATTGGAGGAGTAGAACCTCATATTTCGCTTGGGCAGTTTACACCCCAGCGGTATGAACATTGACCTCCCATTTCAAGTAGTCCTTGCTTTCTCCCTCCTTCCCCTCCCCTTCCCAGCTCTCCCACAGCCAACTGTCTCTGCTTCTTCCTTTCTTCTTCCCACCACCCCCCACCCCCACATCAGTCTGAAGAAGGGTCTCGACCCGAAATGTCATCTATTCCTTCGCTCCATAGATGCTGTCTCACCCGTTGAATTTCTCCAGCATTTTTCTCTACCCAAGCTGTATAAGCAGATACAATTATGACTCTTAAAAGACATTTGGGCAGACATAAGGCTAGCAAGGGTTCTGGGAGCTCTGGGCCAAATGCAGACAAATGGGATTTACCCGGCATGTCAACTTGGCCAGCATGGGCAGATTGAGCTGAAGGACCAGTTTCCTTGCTGTTCTAGACAATAGGGAATAGGTGCAGTAGGAGGCCATTTGGCCCTTCGAGCCAGCACCGCCATTCAATGTGATCATGGCTGATCATCCCCAATCAGTACCCCGTTCCTGCCTTCTCCCCATATCCACTGACTCCGCTATTTTTAAGAGCCCTATCTAGCTCTCTCTTGAACGTGCCTCCACCCCCCTCTGAGGCAGAGAATTCCACAGACTCACTACTCTCTGTGAGAAAAAGTGTTTCCTCGTCTCCGTTCTAAATGGCCTACTCCTTATTCTTAAGCTGTAGCCTTGGGTTCGATTCCTCTTGTTATAAAGGCCAACATGCCATTCGCTTTCTTCACTTCCTGCTGTACCTGCATGCTTACTTTCATAGGCTGATGTACAAGGACCCCCCAGATCCCGTTGTACTTCCCCTTTTCCCAACGACGGCATTTAGATAGTAATCTGCCTTCCTGTTTTTGCTACCAAAGTGGATAACCTCACATTTATCCGCATTAAACTTAATCTGCCATGCAACTCCCCCAACCTGTCCAAGTCACCCTGCATTCTCATAGCACCTGTGCTGCCAAGATCTACCTGGTGTGGGGCCGTCGAGAACGAAGGAGGAACCCAGCGGGGTGCTGCCAAGAACATAGGGAGGATCGTGCCTGCGCATGCGCATGTTGTTCCATTGTTTATAAAGGGGTCTAATAGTAAACCTAGCAATTATAGACCTGTTAGTTTGACGTCAGTGGGGGGCAAATTAATGTAAAGGATACTTAGAGATAATATATATATAACTATCTGGATAAACAGGGTCGATTAGGAACAGTCAACATGGATTTGTGCCTGGAAGGTCATGTTTGACTAATCTTATTGAATTTTTTGAAGAGGTTACTCGGGAAATTGATGAGGGTAAAGCAGTGGATGTTGTATATATGGACTTCAGTAAGGCCTTTGACAAGGTTCCTCATGGAAGGTTGGTTAAGAAGGTTCAATTGTTGGGTATTAATGGTGGAGTAGCAAGATGGATTCAACAGTGGCTGAATGGGAGATGCCAGAGAGTAATGGTGGATGGCTGTTTGTCAAGTTGGAGGCCAGTGACTAGTGGGGTGCCACAGGGGTCTGTGTTGGGTCCACTGTTGTTGGTCATGTACATCAATGATCTGAATGATGGTGTGGTAAAATGGATTAGTAAGTATGCAGATGATACTAAGATAGGTGGGGTTGTGGATAATGAAGTAGATTTTCAAAGTCTACAGAGAGATTTATGCCAGTTGGAAGAGTGGGCTGAAAGATGGCAGATGGAGTTTAATGCTGATAAGTGTGAGGTGCTACATCTTGGCAGGACAAATCAAAATAGGACGTACATGGTAAATGGTAGGAAATTGAAGAATGCAGGTGAACAGAGGGATCTGGGAATAACTGTACACAGTTCCCTGAAAGTGGAATCTCATGTAGATAGGGTGGTAAAGAAAGCTTTTGGTATGCTGGCCTTTATAAATCAGAGCATTGAGTATAGAAGTTGGGATGTAATGTTAAAATTGTACAAGGCATTGGTGAGGCCAATTCTGGAATATGGTGTACAATTTTGGTCGCCTAATTATAGGAAGGATGTCAACAAAATAGAGAGAGTACAGAGGAGATTTACTAGAATGTTACCTGGGTTTCAGCAACTAAGTGACAGAGAAAGATTGCACAAGTTAGGTCTTTATTCTTTGGAGCGCAGAAGGTTAAGGGGGGACTTGATAGAGGTCTATAAAATGATGAGAGGGATAGACAGAGTTGACGTGGAAAAGCTTTTCCCACTGAGAGTAGGGAAGATTCAAACAAGGGGACATGACCTGAGAATTAAGGGACAGACGTTTAGGGGTAACATGAGGGAGAACTTCTTTACTCAGAGAGTGGTAGCTGTGTGGAATGAGCTTCCAGTGAAGGTGGTGGAGGCAGGTTTGTTTTTATCATTTAAAAATAAATTGGATAGTTATATGGACGGGAAAGGAATGGAGGGTTATGGTCTGAGTGCAGGTATATGGGACTAGGGGAGAATACGTGTTCGGCACGGACTAGAAGGGTCGAGATGGCCTGTTTCCGTGCTGTAATTGTTATATGGTTATTATATGGTTATAGCCTCCGACAACAAAGGCGGGGATCCTCTGAGAACAAAGGCAGCAGTCCTGGTTCGCCGCGGCGAGCAGAAGATAAAATTGTTTGATGAAAGTTTGTACCATTGTTGGCGCCATAACGTGGCGACTCTTGTGTACAGCCTAGGTCTCTATATGATTCTAGCGGGTTATCTGCAAAAAAAAAGCATTTCACTAGGTGCATGTGACAATAAAATTGATCTACTAACTGTGCTGACTCCTCGACCTAATCTCCACAGCTTTCCCCCCTTTATCCGATCAATTCCCCCTCTCTGATGTGGGAGGAAATTAAGCAGTTTGAGCATGAATTCAAGTACTGGAAGAAACTGGTAATTTTGGATGCATTTTAAAATATTATTCCTTAGCGGCCCTGAACCAGATGACTGTAAGTCTCCTCTCCAGTGGCTTTTCAGTATCGTTTCATGGAGTGTAGGATTTTTACCCCCGAACTCTCTTGCTGGTTCTAAAAGGAAATAAAAAGATTGTGTATGGAAGAACAAGAGCTCCGTGTGAAAAAGGGAATCCAGGAGAAAGGAAAAGTGGCTTGAATGCACATGGAAACTAACGATTAATGAAGTGAGAGTTAAAAACCAAAAGAGAAATCTGAAAACAAAGATGAATCTGGCAACCAAGGCAGAGAGAGCTCTTGTATTAGCGGTGGGCAGGATTTTAAAGAACAAGGTTACTAATGAATGAGATGGAAGTTTACCCACTAGATTAGGAGATAAAATAGCTTTCCACCCATTTCCATTCACTTGGGAAACAAATGGCTTTTTTCCAGCAACCAAATTTGTACAGACATCAACAGAATACCTAATGAAAAGGAGAGATTAGGAAGGAGGTGTCCATTATCAGACTAGTAACTTCTGAAAGCTGATAAAGCACTTTGCACTGATAACATTTATCCCAGGATGTTAATGGAGGAAATCAGAGGAGCCTTGGCAGTAATTCATTAAATCCAATTCAAAAAGGAGTGCTATTTCTGAATGAAGCAACAACTATTTCAAAACAGACAACATGCTATTCTATATACATCACCAGCATGTTTTGTTTAGTTTAGCTTAGTTTTAAGATACAACACGGTAACAGGCCCTTCAGCCCACCGAGTCTGCGCCAACCAACGATCCCCATACATAGAAACATAGAAAATAGGTGCAGGAGGAGGCCATTCGGCCCTTCGAGCCAGCACTGCCATTCATTGTGATCATGGCTGATCGTCCCCTATCAATAAACTTACAAAATTCTTAAGGGGTTGGACAGGCTAGATGCAGGAAGATTGTTCCCGATGTTGGGGAAGTCCAGGACAAGGGGTCACAGCTTAAGGATAAGGGGGAAATCCTTTAAAACCGAGATGAGGAGAACTTTTTTGCACACAGAGAGTGGTGAATCTCTGGAATTCTCTGCCACAGAGGGTAGTTGAGGCCAGTTCATTGGCTATATTTAAGAGGGAGTTAGATGTGGCCCTTGGGGCCAAGGGGATCAGAGGGTATGGAGAGAAGGTAGGTACGGGATACTGAGTTGGATGATCAGCCATGATCATATTGAATGGCGGTGCAGGCTCGAAGGGCCGAATGGCCTATTCCTGCACCTAATTTCTATGTTTCTATGTTTAATAACCCGTGCCTGCCTTCTCCCCATATCCCTTGACTCCACTAGCCCCTAGAGCTCTATCTAACTCTCTCTTAAATCCATCCAGTGATTTGGCCTCCACTGCCCTCTGTGGCAGAGAATTCCATAAATTCACAACTCTCTGGGTGAAAAAGTTTTTTCTCACCTCAGTCTTAAATGCCCTCCCCTTTATTCTAAGAACATACATTAGCAGTTTCCTAGACACCAGGGCCAATTTACAATTTTACCAAAGCCAATTAACCTACAAACCTGTGCATCTTTGGAGTGTGGGAGGAAACCGGAGTGAAAACCCACGCGGTCACGGGGAGAACGTGCAAACTCCGTACAGACAGCATCTGAACTCAGGATCGAACCCGGGTCTCTGGCAATGTAAAGCAGTAACTCCACCGCTGCACCACCCATGCCTCTCCTCATTATTTTAATAAATCATTTAGTACAATATCATTATCATAAGGAGGCAAGTTCATCCAAAAACAAATAAGATCAAATCCCTTTTTTAACTGCCGTAATTTGAATTGGTCTGTGCCATCAAGCACTTTGGCATCAAAAATTATTTGTAAGACCAATATATATTTCCACTATCATTATGAGAATAAAGGGAATTCTACCATGGCAGCACTGTGGGGAATTCACCATTATTTGTTAAATTATTGTACGTAATGCACTCTCTTGATAAAATTAAATAATGTACAAATTTCATATTATTTTTTCTTTCAAGCTTTCTATTCCTAGCTTTGTGGATCACAATTTTTCAACTGCTTAATAACTCTGACAAGGGTCAGTAGACTCCATCAATAACATCAATAACATCGACTGGTCAGGCCGACCCGTGCAACTTCAACCCAGCACAAATGGCCTTAATGCCCAAGTTAAGACTCTACATTTTTAACAAATTTAGACTTGAATCACACAAAATGGCACCAGAAGTGTGGCGACTCTTGTGTACTGTTTCAGTGTAATCCCCTATTCTTACGCTCTTGTGCTTAAGTACAATTGAGCCTATGTACAGTACAGTAAGGATTTTACTGAATTGTATGGGAAAAAAAGGCATTTCACTGTATCTAGGCAATGAAGTATCATTGAACCATTACTGCTGTTTGGCTGAAAAACAATTTTCTTAAATTCCTTCTGATCCTTCCACCAATTATTTTTGACCCATGAAAGGTCATCCAAATCTTAATTCTGTTTTTCTCTCTGTGGATGTCGATCTGCTAAATGCTTCAAATATTTCCTGGTGTTATTTCAGTTTTTCATTATCTGCTCGACTTTGCTTAACACACAGGAACAGGTCTTTCAGCCCACAATGACTATGTGGACCATGATACCAATTTAAACTAATTCCACATGGTCAATGTTCTCCTATCTCCCCCATGTTCATGTGCATTATCTAAATGCCTCCTAAATTTTGCTGCCATATCTGCTTCCACCGCATCCCCTGGAGTGTTAAGTAAAAAACTTCCCTCAATTTTGTTTCTCCTTCTCCCCTTACGTCTGTGCCCTCTAATATTTGACATTTCTCCATGGCATTAAGACTCTGGTCATGTACGCTATCTATTCCTCTCATAATTTTATTTACTTCTATCAGGGTGCACATCAGGCTCTGATGTTCTGGTGAAAACAATCCAGGTTTGGCCAAACTCTCTTCATAGTTAAAGCACCTAAAATGCTGTACCTGAAAACGACAGACCTTGGTTCTAACTAAGTTGCTCCTGTTCGCCCTGTCTAGTCCTCACATTATTTTAAATGGCCCAATTAAATCTCCTTTTTGTTACTTTTGGTACATACAGTAGAAAATAAATCCAGTTGAGTCACTCTCTCCTCATAATCTTTGCAGCACCTTATCCAGTGGTTTCAAATCTGCCCTGTAATGTGGTGTCTGGAACAAAATATAGTGATTCAGCTGTAGCTGTCAAAATTAATCTGCTGTACGGCCCTCTCCTATTGATCTCCTTTTGAATCTTATCCCATTTAGCTAAGAAACAACATCATTGACTTCTTAAAGATTAAAATCCCTACTTCCTTTCCCACAGTATAACATTGCTTTTATACGATCACTATAAAGTATCTGTTTGAATACCAGTTTTCTTTCATTTGTGCCAAGTATCAGTGTTTAGCTGTTCAGGTTTTGCTACTTTTCTGGGTTGGCACATACAACGTTTGTTTATTTGGTCATATTTCTCTATTTTAGCACTAATTAGAGCTGTTTATTTTAATTGCATCTGTAATCATCGTTAGAATACTCTATGAATATTGTTCAGTATTGACAATCAATTGAATCTCAAAAACCTGCAGATTGCTGGAAATGCAAAATAAAGACAGGAAAAGCTGGAAATGCTCAACAGGTCAAGTCACATCTGTGGAAAGAGAAACAGAGAAACCTAATGTTTCAGGTTGAAGATCCTTTGTGAGTTCAATCTGAAACATTATCCCCATTTCTTTTCCTGACCTGCTGAGTATTTCCAGCATCTTCTGTTTATATATATTAAGAGTAACTTTCACGACACACAAGTGTCAGGCAATGTCAATATTCAATAAGAAAAAAACTCCACCTATCATCCCTTGACATTTAATGGCATTACTATCACTGAATTCCCCACTATCAACATCCTGGACTTCCCATTGGCCAGACACTAAACTGGAGTAGTCAGATACCTTGGGCATGCAAGCAAGGAATCTCACTGTGACTTGTCACATGTGACAATAAAGCATTCAATTCAATTCAATACAATACATAATGTGGCTACAAGAGCAGGTCAGAGGTGAGGAATGCTGAGCCACAGAGCTATACAGCATTGAAACAGGCCCCTCCATCCACCATGTGCATGCTGACCAATTTGGCTAACTGAGCCCGTCCCACTTGCTTGCATTTTGCTCATTGCCCGCTTAGACCTTCCTATGCCTTACCAATTGATATAGATCCTGCTGTAAACTTAGCTATTCTTCCTCACTGTCCACCATACCACCAATTGTGGTGTCATCAATAAATTTGCTAACGATGTTAACTACATTATCATCTGAATCACCAATATAGATAACAGTAGACCCAGCACTGACCTCTATGGCACACTACTTGTCGTAGGCATTGAATCAGAAAAACATCCCACGACAACTACCTTTGACTTGCAATTCATTGCCACAGGGTAGCTGCGGAGGCCATTGGGTATATTCAAATCGAAGATTGGCAGGTTCTTGTTTAGCAAAGGTGTCAAATTATGGGGAGAAGGCAGGAGAATGAGGGTGAGAGGGAAAGATAGATCAGCTATATCAGCTATGATTAAATGATGGAGTAGACTCGATGGGCCAAAGAGCCTAATTCTGCTCTCGTGACATGAACTTATGACTCCTTCAATGGTGCTTTTATTGTAAAGTGCAAATGCACAGTGACATTCCTTTCCTACAAACAGTCCAGTAGAGTGTCTATGCACATCCCCAATTAGAAAATTGTTCAGAAATAGTTTACTGATCCCACATGCAAGAGGTGCCTTGTTTTGGCACCATTTACCAAGTCCAGTCCATGCCCTAGGTATTATGAGTGCTACCTGTACTAGGCATGTTCTAGGCTGTTGCAGGCCTCCAGCCATTTCCTTCCAGTGGACATGCGGCTCTACCTGCGAACCAACGTCCCTCTCCTCACCGGTCCACCTCAGTGCCCTGTGGGAGCCTCCCCCAGCCAACCTCAAGTTCACAGTAGGCCTGACCCAGGTTCCTCTCCTACCTGCCTTGCCATCCCCCTGGTCTCTGGACTTCGGAGGCTTCCCCTGCAGGCTGCAGTCCACTGGGATCAACAAGCCTGGATGAGTTCAACAATCAAGATGCTCAACATCATGCAAGATGTAGCAGCTGGTTTGAGAGTAACCCATCCACAACCCTTCACGAATCATGACAGTAGCAGCAGTTTGTACCATCTACAGGATGTACTGCAGCAACTCACAAAGCCAACTTAGACAACACTTCCAAACATAGAAACATAGAAACATAGAAAGTAGGTGCAGTAGTAGGCCATTCGGCCCTTCGAGCCTGCACCGCCATTCAATATGATCATGGCTGATCATCCAACTCAGTATCCTGTACCTGCCTTCTCTCCATACCCCCTGATCCCTTTAGCCACAAGGACCACATCTAACTCCTTTCTTAAATATAGCCAATAAACTGGCCTCAACTACCTTCTGCGGCAGAGAATTCCAGAGATTCACCACTCTCTGTGTGAAAAAAGTTTTCCTCATCTCGGTCCTAAAAGATTTCCCCCTTATCCTTAAACTATGACCCCTTGTTCTGGACTTCCCCAACATCGGGAACAATCTTCGTGCATCTAGCCTGTCCAACCCCTTAAGAATTTTGTAAGTTTCTATAAGATCCCCCCCTTAATCTTCTAAATTCTAGCGAGTACAAACCGAGTCTATCCAGTCTTTCTTCATATGAAAGTCCTGACATCCCAGGAATCAGTCAAACCCACCACCTCTACCAGCTAGACCAACAAGAACAGCAAAAGCATGTGGACACTACCTCCTTGACCTTTCTATCCAAGCCACACACCATCTTGATTTGAAAATAGATTATCCTCCCTTCACTGTCAGAATTCTGGAACTCTCTCCCAAAGAGCACAGTGTGTATACACTTACCACAAAGTTGCAACAGTTCAAGAAGGCAACAGGGCAACTCGGGATGGACAATGAAATGGCGGCTCCACCTGCGAGGCCTTCATCCCTTGAATGAATATAAAACAATATATATAGCATAGATAGACACAAAGTGCTGGAGTAACTCAGTGGGTCATGCAGCATCTCTGGAGAAAAAGGATGGCTGACATTTTGGTTAGGGACCCATCTTCAGGAGTCTGAAATGTCATCCATACTTTTTCTCCAGAGATACTGCATGACCCGCTGAGTTACTCCAACACATTTTGTCTATCTTCGGTATACACCAACATCTGCAGTTTCTTTCTACACCATGCTGCATATATCACTTTCTGGTTGACCTTTTATGAAGTTTCTTTCAAAAGACGTTGGTTAAAAATTCCTCCTCTCCAGAGATGCTGCCTGTCTCACTGAGTTACTCCAGCGTTTTGTGTTTTTCTGCAGTTAAAAATTAGAGATAAGTTCAACTATTCCCTAGCTGGTAAAAAAAAATATTACAACTGTAACATTGACCTGAACAGGAAACTAATTTGGAACATATAAATATCCATATTAGCTGCCGATTCTGTGTACCTGACCAAGCTTACATAGAAACATAGAAACATAGAAATTAGGTGCAGGAGTAGGCCATTCGGCCCTTCGAGCCTGCACCGCCATTCAATATGATCATGGCTGATCATCCAACTCAGTATCCCGTACCTGCCTTCTCTCCATACCCCCTGATCCCCTTAGCCACAAGGGCCACATCTAACTCCCTCTTAAATACAGCCAATGAACTGGCCTCAACTACCCTCTGTGGCAGAGAGTTCCAGAGATTCACCACTCTCTGTGTGAAAAAAGTTCTTCTCATCGCGGTTTTAAAGGATTTCCCCCTTATCCTTAAGCTGTGACCCCTTGTCCTGGACTTCCCCAACATCGGGAGCAATCTTCCTGCATCTAGCCTGTCCAACCCCTTAAGAATTGTGTAAGTTTCTATAAGATCCCCCCTCAATCTTCTAAATTCTAGCGAGTACAAGCCGAGTCTATCCAGTCTTTCTTCATATGAAAGTCCTCACACATCCCAGGAATCAGTCTGGTGAACCGTCTCTGCACTCCCTCTATGGCAATAATGTCCTTCCTCAGATTTGGAGACCAAAACTGTACGCAATACTCCAGGTGTGGTCTCACCAAGACCCTGTACAACTGCAGTAGAACCTCTCTGCTCCTATACTCAAATCCTTTTGCAATGAAAGCTAACATACCATTCGCTTTCTTTACTGCCTGCTGCACCTGCATGCCTACCTTCAATGACTGGTGTACCATGACACCCAGGTCTCGCTGCATCTCCCCCTTTCCCAATCGGCCACCATTTAGATAATAGTCTGCTTTTCATGTTTTTGCCACCAAAATGGATAACCTCACATTTATCCACATGCTTCACAGTATGATATCAAACGGGAGGAGACAATCATAAGATAATTTTGGTTTATTATATTAAAATGAAATACATAGCACTTCAATGCTATAAAAACTGCTACATTAATGAAATGAGTCAAGGAGGTTGGTAATCAGTGACGTATTTAAGTCAACAAAACATTAATATTCAGATTTAATGGTTCAAGGCTGATTTTGTGTTTGATGAAATTACGTCACCAAGTGCCAAGATTTCAAAGCATTGCCAATTATATTATCCAATTTTACCGTTGAAAAGCAATGTGAAACAAAAGTGCCAGTATCATTTGGTAGAACATCTTCATGCAATACTGATTTGAAAACATCAAAGCTCAGGTGGTTTTCTGCAACTGACGTCAAACAGAAAAGATTACCACAAAGACTATTATTATTACTTTTTAAAGGACAATTCAAATGCTGGACATTCAACAAGGTGGGCAAGGTTTTAACAATAACATATTTGCTTGTTGTTCAGACCTGTGTGCTATGATTACTTAGATTTCACTAAGTTTCAACTTGAACTTCAGACTTGAATGATGATGTTAGGGCTCCTCCATCTTGGAGGCATGGATAACAATAATGTCCATTGCCATAAAAGTCAAATCCTCCAAAGTAAAATAAGAACTTGTTTACCACAGGAACTTTCTTAATTTTACTTTGCTTATCAAATTAAATGAGGCATCAATAGGAGTATTAACGTGGAGCTTATTAAAATGTGAATGTGAGATTTCTTTGGATATATGTGCTGAAAGCAGCTGACAGAAATCAATTGAACGGCAGACCTTATCTCCACAAAATTGTTTCTTGTTAAAAAAGCGAACAGAGGAAAAATACTTTTTTTTAAAAACATTCTGAGCTTCCAGAGATAAATATTTTCACATCCTTTTATCTTTTCCTACCATAACTACACACATATCATGCAAATCTATCCAGCTTCAAAGAAGTGTCTTGTTTAAATTGTGTCCAATTTTTTAATGCTGATTTAGTTCCAAGTGGAAAAAGGGAGACGTGGCATGAATGTAGAAACTGTGAAACACCATGATGCCAAAATTCCTTGGCCTTTCTAGTGTGTTAACTCTGGGATGGAAACAACATAATAGGAATAGGCCATTTAGCCTCTCAGAGCAACTCCATTATTCAATCACATCACGGTTGATTGACAATTTAATTTAATTTATACTAGACCAAGTGGGACCCATTGGGTCCCTATCACAAGGCAGGTGTGGCCCACCAACGCAATATTCCATCACTGACCCATAGCCCCCAACTGCGCATGCTCGGATGACAGCCCGCATTAACGACAAAAATAAAGTTAAAGTTAATTACTTTGTGTTTAATATTTCCATTACCTCACCATTCCTCTTCCTACCCCTATCTTCCTCCATTCTCCCTCATCTCCCAGCAGTCCCTCCCCCTCCTGTTCACCCCCTCTCTTCTTTCCCCTCTCCTCCTACCCTCCCCCACTCCCTCTCTCACCACTCCCTCCCTCTCCTTTCCCCTATCCTCAGTCACTCCCTCCCTCCATAATCACTCTCCCCATCCTTGATGTCATTGTGGGATGGAAGCTGCTGTCTTTTTTAAAATTGAGTGTTTTTTTTTAAATGTAAAATGGGATCCCATTGTGATGTCATTGTGGGGTGAAACACTGCTGATGGGCAGTTTATGTAAATAAGATCCCATTGTGACGTCATATTCTGCTAACGGCCAGTGCAGCTGGAAGAGATTGATGTCAAAGTGGTTTTTGTAAACTTTAAAATGTGAATAACTTGTAAAATATACCATCAATCTGAACGAAACTTGATACAACACACCACAGGACAATGGTGAGTAAGATGGGCCATTTTAGCATCATTTCAGGATCACACTCACAGACAGACAACTCACAGACAGACAATTCATGGTCTTACTAACATACAAGATGAGAATTTCAGTAATATATAGATACCCAGGATTCACGTCCACTGAACCTTTTACCAAACAAAAATCTATTGACCTCAGTTTTAAAGTTTTCAATTGACCAACAGTCTACAGCCCTCTTGAGGAAGAATGCTCCACATCCCAGTGGCCTTTGTGTGGAAAAAGTGCTCCTGAATTTCTTGACTAAATGGGCTGGTTCTAATTTTAAAATTCTGACATTGTTTGGATTCCCAAAGGAAATAGCTTCTCCTTATGCATCTTAACAGATCCTGCTAGTAAAGGGGTTCAAGAAGCACTTCAATTCTACACTTCAGGGTAAAATCACAAGTTCAGAACAAGAAATTAAAAATACAAAGTCCATCAGTGATGACATTGTATCTTTGAAGACCCAGTCATGACATTGCATCTTTGGTGTGTTTCTTTATAGAGCCTGAAATGTTTGGCCGTCTTCAATCTTTTCGTTACTTCTTCAAATGTGAAGCTGTTTGTGGTAACATGAAAACCAGGTTATCTAAGACATCAAATCATGTTTTATTCAATTAGCAAGCACATCAAGATGAAAAATGACACTGCTCTATTCTGACCCACAGAATTTCAATAGTTTACCTCTCATTAAAAGCACAGACCCACGGAAATCATATGCTGGAACTGTAACGTCCAGGTTCATGAACAGCTACTTCCCCACAGCCATCCGGCTATTAAACACAATGAATAAGCTATGAGCTCTGAACTGCAAAAGACTATATTACTATTTGTTATTTTCACTATATTTGTTATTTATTGAACTTTTTCTTTTTTTTTTCCCATTATGCACAATCTTTTCATATTCACATATTGTGCTGCAGCAAGTAAAAATTTCATTGTCCCGTCCAGGATATAAGACAATAAAACACTCTTGATTTGACTCTCTTGGATCAATTGAGGAAAAGTATTCACTTTGAGCCTGGACGCCTACTTAATAGGTATGTCTGTGTGTAACAACTACTTGACAAGCAATTTCAAAGATCCACCGTAGGCATAATGGGTCAATGGCCTCATCTGTGCTTGATGAATCATGTGGTTATTTTTTGTTTCATTCAGAATATTCAATGATGAAATAGATGCATAAGGGGAACATTTGTCTTTGGTTTGGTGATAGTTTTGATCAGATTATACAGGTCCTCCCCATCTTAAGAACAGCAAATTAAGTACATCTCACACATACATCTATGAGATGGGCTGCATGGGTTTGCTGGCTGCTGCAGGGCTGTAGGCATCTTCTTTTTTGGGGGGAACTCAGTTTGCAGCTGAATTTCTGTTTTGCAAACTGCCCGGATTATGAACAGTTCAAGGGAATGGAATCCTGCTGTAATTGATGGATTCCTAGCGCATGCTTGGTACATTTCCGCATGCTATGCACACCATATATAAGAACGTTGTTTGTGTTATTTAACTATGATTGTTGGTCTGGTGAGGTGAAGTGAGACCTCACTAACAAGCAGGACACAGCAGGACACAGCACACAGCAGGTCACAGGAATACCATCCCACAAATGCCTTAATGTGTAAGAAAGAACTGCAGATGCTGGTTTAAATCGAAGATAGACACAAAATGCAGGAGTAACTCTCCAGAGATGCTGCCTCACCCGCTGAGTTACTACAGCATTTTGTGTCTACCTGGAATGCCTTGTTGGCCTTGGACAGAGGAGAAGTTTATCGCCTTCCACAAGACCCTTTTGCACAATTTTTAGATCACTCTACTATCCTGAAAATGAACAAAATAAACGATTAAAAATGTCTGTAGATTGGTTTATGCATGACAACAAATCATAGTAGATTAGCATCACTAACCCCACCCTACTGTACGATTTATATTAACACCCACTTCCTGTACTGCTCAGTCTTGGAAGCGGTTATGATGTTCTGACAAATAATATTCTGCTGTACCGCTATAGTTTGTATACTGATTAAAGATGACCTTGGATTTTAGATTGCATGACCCAGTTGTTTACATGGTGTCAGAAGTGGGATTTGAACCCATGCCTCCATTTAGAGGCTGTCGTCTTTGCTTGTTCCAAATTCAAGGACTTTATCTTTGGCAACATCTTCACGGTCGAGACAGACCACCAACCACTGGTGACGATCCTCAACAAACCTATTCACACAGCACCAGCTCGTCTGCAATGCATGATGATGCAGCTCCAGCGCTTTGACTTTAAACTTGTTTACAAGCACGTTGCGGACACTCTCTCTCGTGCACCACAGGCATCCAACGAACGTCACCTCTACGAACAGGATCAGTTTACGGTCCTCGGCATCGACTTTGTTCCTACAAAAGGACTGTGCCGCCTAGCCGAACATACAGCCACCAACGCCACCACCAGATACTTTCATCCATGATCAAAACAGGTTGGCCAGACAGACAATCCAACGTACCAACAGAGGTGCAGTCGTTCTTCTTAGTCCGCGATGAACTGGCAATACAGGATGGTGTCATAGTTAAGGGCCACAAAGTCGTGATCCCCTCATCGTTACGTGACGAATACTAAAAAGAGGCACACAGCGGTCACCCAGGAGTTGATGCCACGCTGGCCTATGCACAGAACCTGTTCTACTGACCTGAAATGACCAAGTACATATGGGACAGTACAGCCTCCTGCCCCACTTGCAACAGCCTTGCACCACACCAGCAGAGACAGCCCTTACTGCAACAATCTCCAGCAGCTCTGCCCTGGACATCGCTGGCAGCAGACATTTTCGAATGGCACGGCAAACACTATCTTGTCCTGGTCGATTCTTATTCTAACCGGTTCGAACTCGACCTACTGACCTCCATCACATCAGACATGGTCATTCAAAAGCGAAAGAAACACTTTTCCACATTTGGCGCCCCGTCCGTTTGCAGACCGACAACGGAAGACAGTTTACCAGCCACGCTTTCAAGCTCTTCGACAACCGATGGAATTTCCACCATGTCACGAGCAGCCCTGAATACCCACAGAGCAACGGGCTCGCTGAACGAGCTGTCAGAAGCGCAAAACATCTAATGGAACGCGCACACCTTGCCAATTGTGACATGTACCTCGATCTCTTAAATCTCAGGAACATTGCTAGAGATGAAACCCTGGACTCGCCGGCCCAGCGAATGATGTCCAGAACAACGAGACCTCCGATTTTGATTGCCCAGCAGAAGCTGATACCACAGGTGCTGTAGCCAGCTACAATCCAAAAGTGTATCCAGGAGAAACACGACATTCAGAAAAGGTTGTATGACATGTCCAGCAAACCACTCAAGCCTCTACTACCGGGATAAGTCATTCGTTTACAAACTTCCATGGGACATTCCCGTTTGGGTAGTGTTGTCGGCCTGGCTGAAGAACCTCGATCCTACCTTGTGGACTGTGATGGTACCATATACCGCAGAAGCCGCCGACACTTGCTTGCCGTGAAGGAACTACGTCTGCCACCAGCCGGTCCCTATGCTCCACCACTTCAGTTCCAGCCGTTTGTTGCCATACCTTCCACCAGCCCCAGCATGTCCCGTACCCCTCCACGACCAGCGGCTATGACAAACCAGAGAATTATTGCTCCTGCATGCTCTCCGTCGGCCACACTGCTGCGTTCTCGTTTCTGGGTTCACCACCTCCCTTTAATCTTTCTGGCGAAGGGGAGATGGCTTGGTCCGTACGCGTTCAACCATATTAGTAAACCGCCTGATAGATATGGCGAATATGTTTAAATTCTTATGACATGTGTGCTTACTATACCCACTCTTTAAGGGGAAGGATGTAGATTGGTTTATGAATGACAACCAATCATAGTAGAATAGCATCTCTAACCCCACCCCTACGATTTATATTAACACCCACTTCCTGTACTGCTCAGTCTTGGAAGCGATTATGATGTTCTAGCAACTAACAATAGTTTGTATACTGATTAATGATGATCTTGGATTTTAGATTGTATCTCTCAGTTGTTTACAATGTCTAAATGCTTAAAATTCTAATATAGGACAAATTAAAAGTAAAGACTTACCACTTTTCTTCTGGAGTTCAGAAGTGTAAGAGGCGACTTGATTGAATCATATAAGATCCTGAGAACATGACAGGGTGGATGTGGAAAGGACATTTCAAATTATGGGCAAATATAGAAAATAGGTTACCATTGCAAAATAAAGGTTTGTCCATTTAAGACTTAGATGAGGTCATTATTTTTCTCTCAGAAGATGATGAATCTTTAGAACTCTAATCCCTGAAGAACAATAGAAGCAGCATTGCTGGATGTTCTTAATGCTGAAATAGATTCTCGATGGGCACGTAGGTGAAAAGTTACCCTGGGACGGTAGAAATGCAGAATTAAATAACAAGCAATTGATATCCTTTTAAATAGAGAGTAAACTCAATAGACTGGGTCACCTACACGTGCTCCTAGTTTATGTGTCCATTTATTTATATGTCATAATCTCCAGGGACTCCATTAATATAAATAGGGATTCCAGTCCTACACCAGATTGAGATGAAGTAGGTGGGTTCGTCGAGATGGATTACACAGTATAATGCTGGGGCTTTTCTGTGGTTAGGGCACTTCCACTAGATGCCAGAAATCTGGAGCTTAATAATGGGGAGCTATTAAATGTTTCTGATTCTCTTTCACTACAGACAACACAATTACAACTAAATTATAGCATAATTATTATGAAAGATAATTGTAAACGTGATGCTTTTCAGAGAGGAGTAATCCGTTTGGAGGTGATTCAGGCTTACAATCATCTAATGTTAAGCATGCAATTGCTAGGTAATATCTGGAGGGGTTTTACAATGTCGTTGAGATCCTGAATGCTCTGACTCAACAGTGCATGATTTTAAAACACGCAGAAGCCCTGCCTTACATAACACTATGGTTGAATGGAAACATTTTCAGTAGATTATAAAGTCTAGAGAGCTTCCACACAGATTCTTAATTAACGCCATTTGCGTTAGCCATGTCAAAGTAATCAACTGGAACTTCTAGATTCCTCCCAATACTAACAGACCAAATATGCATTTATGAATTAGGATTGCTGACGGAGAGACCTGATCATGCATTATCTTTAACAAATTCTTCTGATTAGAAAGAACAGTACTATTTGAAGTTAACATTGATAGCAACCAAATGTGTGTTTAACATTCAATCAGGCATTAATGTGGACTTTGATTATATATTAATTAGTAATGATGCAATGTAGCAAGCAGAAGTGCTTTTTGTTGATGGGATTTGCTTTAATCAGAATTAATCAGAATTAATCTTAAATGCTCTCCAAAACAGAGGCTGAGGTTACTCTGAGATTGTTGTTGTAAGTATAAAAGGTTCATCGGCTCCTAATCCATCTACCAAAAACAAAATACAGTTCTGATTGATTTTCAGCCTCACTTGTTCATCTCTCAGCTGCTTTTGGCAGTACTACAGCCAGACTCTGACGATCATGTTCACATGATACTGTTTTTGGAGTAAAAAAATCTAATCGTTCCACTGAAATTGAGCCATTTGAAGTTGCTTTGCAAAACAAAGTGTATGTACTAGCTGAATTAAAATCCATAGTCGCACATGAACGACAGGAACTTGTTACGATCCTAGTGAATATTATACTATGTAATACTTGTCAGTGCTTTTAATAATATTTCTACTTTGCAGATTGTAATTATATTCAAATTGCATTCTCGTAATCATATTGAAATTTACTCCAAATGTTATGGTTATTGAAAATAAATAAATGATGCAATATTTAGCCAAAATGTCTATTATCAATTATATATTTTTGCTTGCCTATGTATGAATTTATAATTTATTTAAAAATGCAGAGTTGAAAAGATTATGCCAAGTACTATTTATCAAGAGGAAAGCTTTAATAGTAAAATACTATTCAAAAATTGTTACAGGATGATTCTACCTGACAGCTCCACTCTCTACGCTTTACACTTGATTAGAAACGATGGTCATTAACGTGGATTTTGAAGCCAGTGTTTCCATGGAAATTCCAGACCACTATAGTGCGCACTGGAACAATTTGCGCCATTTGTCCATTTGATTAATTATGCTTTTGTATTCAACATTGTTTGGCCTGATTGTCCCATTGAGTATAAGGGAAGCCGGCGGTGTAACAAATGTAGTCATTGTTTAGAGTCTATTCATCTCCATGCATCCCTGAGAACTGACAGACGCTAAATTAAATTACTGTCCGTTAAAAAAATGCTGCCAGTCAGTCATGTTTGTGCTTTCCTGCTGAGTGAATGTTCATGTGATGCTTCAGTTATTAGCACAATGTTTTTTGAAATGTATTCTACATTTAATATTACTGTTGTTCAATTTTAACATTAATTTAATTTTATAAATACAAATAGATAGGATGAGTTGTAAAAGATCAGACATTGTCAAACAAATAAAATAATTTTGTGTCGGGAGGAAAAATAGAAACATTGTCTCCATCAAATGTCACTAATTTCAACTTTGTGTTCTGGTTTTAATTCTCTGCACAAAGACGCAAGCTTTTTTACTTGGTTCACGATTTGCTGTTTTGGAATAACTGTATCATGACGATAACCTTCAGTGGTAGACACAAAATGCTGGAGTAACTCAGCGGGACAGTTAGCATCTCAGGAGAGAAGGAATGGGTGATGTTTTGGGTCGAAACCCTTCTTCAGACTCTTCTATGAAGATAACCTTCAGTGGTTTGATGAACCCAACTGAAAGGTACCATCTACTGCTCCTTAGATAATAATGATTTCCTGACACTATATATTTAATCCTTTCATGCCCAAGAGCATAAAAATACTCGGGAAAATTACACCCAGCAGTATATTTTGAGGTTATGTTTTTTTTTGTGTTACATTTTTGCCCATCAGCCTTTTTCTTTTGTTTATCATATAATAGTGAATAGACTGTATTGTATAATGTTTTTGGACCTGAGCTACTGCACTTTCAGCACAGCTCATATTTACTTATGTAAGAAAAAAAGAATGCAAGTAAAGGTGCAAATCCCCAAATGGTTTCTCATGATGCATCCTTTGGGAGTATCAACTTTTGTCCTGCTAAAATAAAACCATGTGGATGATACAGTGACTGCTGTGAAAAATCCCTTGAGCATTGGTATTCATTTATTATGCTAAAATTCTGCATTTTAACCATGGTGGTGGGGAAGAGGGCAGTCGGGAGATATTGTCTAAAATTGTTGCTAAAACCTCTGTGCATCAGTTTCCATTTTTAACAGGAGATATTTTGGGATCAAGTGACAAATCTGCTTTTCAGTGATGGGTCCATAGTTTAAATATTTTAATGAGGCACTCTGCCTCGCATACCTTCTCTCAGACATTATGCTGGCTGACCAAGCTTTAGGAGATCTGACCAATGAAGAAAGAATAGAACAACAGGGTGGAAAAAGAAAAAGCATTGTCCTCACTGCTGTTGATTCAATAAGCCAACCTGCTCCTCCTCCTCTGTGACCCCAACAACCAGAGCTCTTCCCCATGACCAAACACCTTTCCATCGCCCCACAATGAAAACACCGCTCCAAAAAATGGACAACCCAAAGTCCAAATCATCTCCTCCTGATATCTGTATTCTTATTGTCCAATTGGTTATATTCACATAAATAAATGTGTAGTCTTACAGTACAGGTCCTCCCCACATTAGAGCAGAGTTCCATTCCTGAGCACTGGTCGTAATCTGAACAGTTCGCAAATCGGAAATGCAGCTGCAAACTGAGTTCCCACACGGCATAAGGTGCCTGCGGCCCCTCAGCTGCCAACAAATATGTTCCGTCGCTATCCCAAATGCTTGTTCGTATTTGCAGGCCATACATAAGTCATGTGCCGTAAGCTGGGGAGGATCTGTAATGTACAATTTAGGTATGGAATAATGACACCTGCAAACAATTTTTGTAATTCAGAACAAACTAAGTAACATGTCTTTAGTATTCAAACACACTTTTTATCCATTGTGGTATAACTCCATGTAAATTTCCTTCAAATTTTCCATATGGTGATTTATTCTTCTGGCCACATCAGTACAATCAGGAGTGGAGCATTAGGCTGATTAGATAATGGTTGTGAAATTGAATGTTTTAAGAAAATGGTGCTTGAGGTTGTGCATCCATAGAGAACATGATTTTCCTTGCACACTACACCAGGCTACAGTATGTCTCCATGGCACTGGTAATGTGTCGATCTAACCAGCCGAGATGTCATTATCATTTGACAGGACTACTTGTACCTTGTATTTTGTTGTTGGCTTTCATTATTTATAAGTAGTGTAAATAAGATTTATTTAATACAGCTTAAACTTTTACTGTTCACTTAAAAATGGCAACTAGAACAATCGCCATGCCAACAACTCCAATCCTGGCTGTGGCCCAGTTCCTCAATTGATAGGTTTAGTGCACCTGCATAGACTCAAAATATAGAAGCAAGGAATGACTCGGGTTTGATTTGCAGTGGAGCAGGTGACTTTATTGGGGTGGGAGATTGCAACCTTCATGTGGTCCGCCCTGTTTCAAAGAATGCAATCAACCTGGCGTGCACAATCAAATAAGATCAAATAGAACAAGCTGTCCTACAACTTTAGGCTGTACACGCCATACGCAAGAAGAAGAAGAAGGTGACTACAGTTAAAACTGGCCAGTTATTCAACTCTAATTAATCTTGTGCAGATTCTCATTCTGTTGTCTTCTGATTGTCTGGAATCAATTAACTGGATTGGAGAGATGAAAAACATTCCTGATTCCGTGAAAATATCCTCCTGGCGAATATATTTTCATAGACATCTGCTAAAGACATTGACTCCTCTGATTTGAGATAAAGGAAGTTTAATTATTCCACACCCCACGCCACACCTCAGTTACATTTGCAGTCTTACAACAAGGTCTCAATATTTCCTTAATATAGCCTTTCAGTTAGATGTTGGTTAGGGTGTGGAGGGTTTTCATTTCACTGCACATCTTGTATGTGTATGTGATGAATAAACTTGACTTGACTTGAGAAAGTGAAGAGGGGGTGGTTGTGTTGTGGTTGGAAGAAGTGAATGGGTGAAGAGAGACAAAAAAAAGAACGAGTGAAGGGGGAGAGTAAAATTTGCAGGGGGGTGACATAAAGAGTTGGTAGGTGAAGGGAAGGAACGGGAGGTAAATCTGGGCAGAGAGATAAGAGAATAGAAAGGGGAGAGATGTTTGAAGGGAACAGTGAATGGGAAGGGTCAATGAATGTGAAGGGAGGGTGAATGGAAAATTGGGTGGGGATGACGGTAAAAGTCAACAGGGGGTAAGGAAAGGGGAGAGTATGTGGGAGAAGAGAAAAGAGGAGCAAGTCATGGGAAAGGGTAGATTGGGGTGGGGTATTTTTGAGAAAAAAGCCTGCAAGGGTCAGTTTAATGTGTTTCTGCAGATCAGAAGGAGCTGTGTTATACTGCTTGTAATGTCAGTAAATCAAACCATTAAAACCTTCTCATGCACTTCCAGTCAGAAGTAAGTTTGCACTGTAAGAGATTTTGCATATGATATGAAGCATTTGCAAAATGGGGCAGACATTTTTTTTAAGTATTAAAAATAGCAATGATTTATGGAACTGTTATGAAAACTATCAGATAATAATTGTTGTATAATGCTCATAGTAGCTGTTAATTGCTACTTTTAATCTGTGGATAACAAATTTGGTTAAAAGACTAAAATGTAAAATTAACATAATTTTTACATCTTAAGTATGCTTAGATTAAAGGGTTAGTATCTATAATATTTGCATGCAAGAGTCCACTCTTCATTCAAGGGACTTTTATCCTTTTTCTTCAATGTTCAAAATAGGAAAGTATATTGACCAATGAAATATGTACAAAATCAGTTGATGCAAATGATTAAACAGTGTCCAAGCCATTGGTAATGAGGATGGCTGCAACTGTAAACCCAGTCAGTTTGTTACAGAAGCATTTAATCTACCGCTGCAGCGGATTATAATTTACATTAATCTTGTTGATTTAGGATTTGATTGGATTGTTTTCATGTTAATTTGCATGATGTCTAGACGTGACACCATATTTGTTCATTATTGATTAAAATAATGTAACTAAAATCAGCTGATTTTCACTGTAGCTACTTTCGCTGTATTGCTTTGCATCACTTGCACCACTGTCTTTAATTACAGTACTAAGCCTTGAATTTTGTGAGATTCTGCATTTTGATCTTGCTCGGTTTTGATTGTCAAAATGTATACTAGTTTGTACCACCATGCATCATATTTACACTTCAAATTCAATTTATGTCAATCCTTTTATGGTCGTTCCCATTCACAAGCTCATATTCTATATCCTTTCCTTGTACCCTGTAATGCTGTGCACATGAAGAATGCACTTATCCACTCCACCAGCACCAGTCAGGACAAAAGCATTCATTGAGTAATAGTTCCTATATTTCCAAAGTGTCTTTGTGTGGTTATGAATTAGGCGGCTATAAGCAAACCCAGAGAACGAAAATAGTTGATTTGATGGTGATGTATATAGACATGTGCTGTGAGGTTTAATGAAATCAGTATCTGATGTTCCAAATTGTGGAACCATTGGATGGTGATATTATGAAATGACAAGATGAGAAAAAATTAATACGAATTTTAGAAATCATCCAATTATATTTTTATTTGTATTTCACATTAAAACATCTCAGAAATGCAGCTAAAGAATATCCAGGAATTGGTGATTGGGAACTAGCTCTCGGAAACAAAGCAGAATATACTGGGGATGAATACTGCTTGAAGCTCTCATTCTATTTGTGGCCATTGCATGGATTTGGCAATGTGTAATGAGGATGGAGAAAGCCAAATCCATTCTTGTCCAATTCAAATATTAACAAAAAATTATTTCAATGGTAAAGAAATATTTTTATCAGCAAAAGGTTTCAAGAAAGATTCACCACTGCTACAGATTAATAATATCATCTTGAGTCACAGATAATAGGTCAGGCATTATGGTTGAGCAATACTGAAGAACGGGACATTGTAGAAAGGTGATACATTCAGTGCTGTTAGAGGCCAATAAACGTATAATCCACCAAACAAGATGTACACCATTCTCAAGTAGCATTTATGATTGATAGCAGTGATCATGAGCCAGCCAGAATGATTCAGTATTGGGGGAAATGAAGCGGCTTTTGAAAGATTCACAAAATAATCTGGATTAGTTTCTTTTGATCATTTACGGACAAAATTACTTATTGGCAGGCACTGAGCTAATTTAAATTCAGCATTGCAATAAAGCAGTGATGTACTTTATTAACGAGCGATATTGACTGCATAAAATGAGGCTGAATAAGGATGGAAAGTTCCTTGTGGTTAGCTTTGCAATATGATACATAACCATCTGCAGAGAATTGGAAAACCAATGCATCCCTGGCTGTTGTTATTTAATTATCTCGAAGAATGTCATTGGTATAAACACTCCCATGTCATGATGAACGACCTTGGAACTGAAACATTTCCTCTGTCTCTCTTTGCACAGATGCTGCCTGGCTCGCAGAGTGTTTTCAGCAGTTCTGTTTTTAATTATTTTCCATTTCCAACACGTTTTGTACTTTGTTTGAATTCCTTGACAATGATCATCATTTTTTTATTATTTATCACATCCTTCGCCTGCAAAACAAGGTCAAACGAATGAAATTCCTGATTCCATGCTCTGCTGAGATGCCGCCTGACCCGCTGATCTGTGAACTCCTGATTAATCATCAGATATAGCCTTTGGCTTCTCTGTGAAGATAAGTGCTGACTATAAGAATTCTCCAGTGTTCCCTCAAAGAAACCCAAAGAGGCAAATAGTCATTATTTCATGTCTCATTTGAAACATGGAGCCTCTGAAAAGACACTGCTGTATTAGCTTCTATTACACGGGCAAGATACAAGGTTAAAATACTGAAGTGGCATTGAGCCTACATTATCTTTCATCCTCCGAGTCTTTAAGTTGGACTTCTGAGCCCTAACCAGGTTTAAAACCTGAAGTAATGTTAACGCTTTTGTTGATCCATAAATTGGTGTTATTGAAGACATGTGGATTAGTTCATTACCTCGTTTCAACATCTGCATGTGATAGAAGCAGAGAGGATGATTTCTGTGTATGGTGCACTTTGAATGCATAACTGCAGAGCAATTAAACCACCGCCAATTACACCAGCAAAATCGGAACCATTTTCATCATTTTTGAATTAGACCAGGAAGCAGTCAGTTGGCTTGGGATTCAGTGATTAGACAAGGGTAGAACCAAGGAGCTATTTTTTCTGGTTGATGTAATTTGTGATTCCATACATATTTGAGAAAATGTAATGACATACTTTCCATGATGATAAAGAGAAAAACCAAGAGTAATATTTGGTTTTATATTATGCTGTACATTCATTAGCGTGAGAATGATTCATATTTTTTCATTAACTCCCAACCCAAAATGATCCATTCCCCTTGTCCAGTATAATTCCCTTGAAGGACTTACTGGATAATTTAAAAATTTGACGGTATTGCTGATTTGGATGTAGATCTGCTTACTGTGATTTATTAATGCTAGTGCTCATTAGGCCACCCAGTCATACAGCTTCCATCTGTTAAATCTGTCTCAACATAAAATTGAAAATGCTTTGACTGACCTTTCTATCATATGTTGTGAGGTTCTTTCAATTAACTCTCAGTCCACTGGCTCATGTTTATGCCAAGGTACATTAACCTTCTATCCTGAACTGACCATGGATTGTCAAAATGTGAACTCGGACTCATTCTACACAATTAATGAAAGTTGATACCATCTGCTGCACGAAGATTGTTTCTGGTGATTCAATAATTGGAAGACCTCCAATTAGAAGATAATGGCTTAGATTGGGATCGGCATATTCTTCTTTGAAACTGCCAATAAAAAGTTATTTTCGGGATGTTTATCCTTCTCCCAGTGAATGATTTGTTATGTTCTCAGTAGAATGGCTTGTATCCATATTGGAAGAGGCCTTACACTTATAATGGAATAATGCCATGAACACATTCTGCAATGCAATATATTTAATACCGTTAGAGATATGGAGCTGCAGCTGCTAGAATCTCAAGACAAAAGCAAACTGCTGAAAGGAGTCAGCAGGTCAGGTGTGGAGGTAAGTGGACAGATGATATTTCAGCTTGGGACATTTGTTCAGTCTGAAGAATAATTCTGACTCAAAATGTCATCTGTCCAATTTTCTGCACGGATGTTGTCCTGATCTGTTGAATTCCTCCAGGTGTTTGTTTTTATTTCATACTGTTACTTCATCAGTAAAATATCCTTTTTTCCTCAGATTTTATCAACCCTTTCATAACTAAAGTCTGATATCGTACAAATCTGGCAAATTAGGACTCATACAAGTTAATTCAGTCTTGCATTCCATATGAATTTCCTGTATACATAACCCTGGTTCATAAAGTTTTGAATGACTTGCTGATAAACAAGAACTTAAGAGATAGAACCATACAAATCAGAGCAAGGTAACATGGCTTATTAACACAGCCAGATTTAAAAAAAACTAATACACATGACAACCAAAAATGCAAGTGAAATTTGTTTGGTATATACATTAATCATCTGGATGAAATTGTAGTTGACACAGTGATTACAATCGCTGATGATGAAAAATTGGTGAAATAATGGATGGTGAAGAAAATTATCCAAGATTACTACATGATCGAGATCAGCTGGAAAGTGGGCCAAGAATAGGTGGAATTTAATCTGGACAAGAGTGGAAGAAGCGGGTGGGAGGGGGGGGGGGGGGGGGGGGGGGGGGGGGGGGGGGGAGAGGGGAAGAAGTACCCTGCCTTCTCTCCATACCCCCCTGATCCCTTTAACCACAAGGGCCACATCTAACTCCCTCTTAAATATAGCCAATGAACTGGCCTCAACTACCTTCTGTGGCAGAGAATTCCAGATTCACCACTCTGTGTAAAAAATGATTTTCTCATCTCGGTCCTAAAAGACTTCCCTCTTATCCTTAAACTGTGACCCCTAGTTCTGGACTTCCCCAACATCGGGAACAATCTTCCTGCATCTAGCCTGTCCAACCCCTTAAGAATTTTGTAAGTTTCTATAAGATCCCCCCTCAATCTTCTGAATTCTAGAGTGTACAAGCCGAGTCTATCCAGTCTTTCTTCATATGAAAGTCCTGACATCCCAGGAATCAGTCTGGTGAACCTTCTCTGTACTCCCTCTATGGCAAGAATGTCTTTCCTCAGATTTGGAGACCAAAACTGTACTCAAAACTCCAGGTGTGGTCTCACCAAGACCCTGTACAACTGCAGTAGAACCTCCATGCTCTTATACTCAAATCCTTTTGCTATGAATGCTAAAATACCATTTGCTTTCTTCACTGCCTGCAGCACCTGCATTCCTACTTTCAATGACTGGTGTACCATGACACCCAGGTCTCGTTGCATTTCCCCTTTTCCTAATCGGCCACCATTCAGATAATTGTCTACTTTCCTGTTTTTGCCACCAGTGGATAACCTCACATTTATCCACATTATACTGCATCTGCCATGCATTTTCCCACTCACCCAACCTATCCAAGTCACCTTGCAGCCTCCTAGATCATCCTCACAGCTAACACTGCCCCCCAGTGTCATCCACAAATTTGGAGATGTTGCATTCAATTCCCTCATCCAGATCATTAATATATATATATTGTAAATAGCTGGAGTCCCAGCATTGAGCCTTGCGGTACCCCCACTAGTCACTGCCTGCCATTCTGAAAAGGACCCGTTTACTCCTACTCTTTGCTTCCTGTCTGCCAGCCAGTTCTCTATCCACATCAATACTGAACCCCCAATACCATGTGCCCTAAGTTTGTATACTAATCTCTTATGTGTGACCTTGTCGAAAGCCTTCTGAAAGTCCAGATATAACACATCCACTGGTTCTCCCTTATCCACTCTATTGGTTACATCCTCGAAGAATTCTATAAGATTCGTCAGACATGATTTACCTTTCATAAATCCATGCTGACTTTGTCCAATGAATTCATCACTTTCCAAATGTGCTGCTATCCCATCTTTAATAATCCCCACCACCGATGTTAGACTAACTGGTCTGTAATTCCCCATTTTCTCTCTCCCTCCCTTTTGAAACAGTGGAGTTACATTAGCTACCCGCCAGTCCTCAGGAACTACTCCAGAATCTAAAGAGTTTTGAAAAATTATCACTAATGCATCCACTATTTCTGCGGCTACTTCCTCAAGTACTCTGGGATGCAACTTATCTGGCCCTGGGGATTTATCGGCCTTTAATCCATTCAATTTACCTAACACCAATTCCCGGCTAACCTGGATTTCACTCAGTTCCTCCATCTCATTTAACCCCCGGTCCCTTGCTATTTCCGGCAGATTATTTATGTCTTCGTTAGTGATGATAGAATCAAAGTAGTTATTTAATTGCTCTGCCATGTCCTTGCTCTCCATGATCAATTTGCCTGTTTCTGACTGCAAGGGACCTACATTTGTTTTAACTAATCTTGTCCTCTTCACATATTTAGATATATACACTTATCTAGATATACTAGATCACATATCTAGATAAATATTTCCTCTTCACATATCTCTTCACTTATCACTTGCTCGTTCTTTCTGCAATAAGGACCACCGCCGCCATGTGGTTGAATTTCAAGAAGCCCAGCGGAGCGCGTTGAATGACTTGAACACGTGTTCATGGGCTTCAACCCACGTAACTGGTTGCGTATTGAAAAGCCTGCGCAGCACGTCACGAGGAGCAAAGGCATTGTAACGTCATGCAGCAGTTATATTTTAAAACGATTTTAGTAAAATACAACTCAGGAAATAATTAACCACATTATCAGATGAGGAGATTTTTGAATTCATGAGGTAAATCTCTACCGGAATATGTAAAAGTTTCTCCGTTAGGGCGTCGGTTTTGGAGGAAATATGACTGACATGAAAACAAACAAACAAACAAACTAATGAAGAGTTTTAATAGTTATATATATGATGATAAAATGATGAGAGAGCATGGATGAGGTTAATGATCACAGCCTCTTTCCTATGATAGGGAGGTCTAAAACAAAAGTGTAAGGACACCTGAGGAGCAGCTATTTTACACAGAGATTTGTGCCGATATGGAATGAACTGCCAGAGGAAGTGGTAGAGGAGGATACAATTACAATCATTAATAGACGTTTAGACGGGTACATGAGTAGGAAAGGTTTAGTGCGATATGGACCAGATGTAGGCAAATGGGACTAGCTCAGCAGGAACAATGTACTTGCATTCCAAGGTCCCTCAGCTAGTGATGTAGGGCCAAAGGGCCTGTTCTGGGCTCTATGACTCTGTGGCTCTAATGACCAAACATGAGAATCTGCAAAATAAATATGTTGACCACAAGTTTCTACAGAAGCTACTTGCCAAATGCTTAAAATGACATTTAAAGCTGTGTAGAAAGGAACTGCAGATGCTGGTTCATACCAAAGATATACAGAGTACTGGAGTAACTCAGGTGGTCAGGCAGCATCTCTGGAGAAAAAGGATGGGTGACTTTTTGGGTTGAGACCCTTCTTTCGGTCTGCAAAAGGGTCCCGACACAAAATGTCACCCATACTTTATCTCTAATCTCTAGAGGTGCCTGACCCGCTGAGTTACTCCAGTACTTTGTGTTTATATAAAATTTAAAGCTATACTTAATTAAAATATTTTTTTTATTTAACAACAGAATTATTAAACTTACCCCCTATTTTATAATTGATGCCCATCATAAAGATTGCTTTCATGGTGTTAAAGAATGACACTGAAGGAGAGCAATTCAGCCCATTGAACCCACCATTGGCTCTTAGTGGAGATATCTGAATAATCCTACTCCCTTGATCTTTCTCCACAGCCTGTTAATTTTTTTTCCTCATCAAATATTTATCCAATTCCCTTTTAGAAAGTCAGCCATTAACTTTCTCCTACTTCACCACCCTTTCAGAAGCTGCATCCTAACCACTTGTGGTTTTTTTTATTTTCAAAATAAATATTCTGATTCCTTTGCCAGTCAGCTTTAAAATTGCTTATTTGGAACATTCCTAAGCTGCTTAAAATGTAGATATCAAAGCAATTAACTTAAAAAGTTGTGAGGGGTAACTATGCAAAAAATATGGAGGAGGTTTATGATTGTTTTCTAAGCAACCTAAATCTATTTTGACAATAAGCTTTAATTTTTGTATTTGATTTGATGGACTGTGGTGCATATCAAGTGCATGACTGTGCCCCTTCATTATTTAATCTCAATTCTGTTAAAATCTGGCCAGCGATGGATCAGTTCTCTTTTGATTAGGTTGGCTTCAAGAATTGCAAAAGCCTGAAGGGTAAATAGCACATATAGTTTTCTGGTTTATGTTCAGTTGCATAAGTGGTAATTCCAGAAACAAGGACAGACAGGGTTTCGGATAATTGAAAATAGAAATTTCTGGGAAGCACATTGTCAAGCACAATTTGCAAAGAGATAAAGAGAGTCGACTTGTGATGAATTCTCAATTATAGCATTTCTAGCTGACCTTGAAACCATACACAAAGAATCGAGCCGTCTCTGGTCTTGGCAAATGTTGGTTGCTCTCGGGCATCTGATCAAAAGGATCCGTGGCATTCAGTAACCTTGGTGTCATCAATAAATAAGCAGATAATCACTTTGAAGAAGTCCCAACTATGAAATGAGAAGCAGATCGAGAACTCATTGAAACATACCGAATAATGAAAGGCCAAGATAACGTCGATGTGGAGAGAATATTTTCAGTGGTGGGAGAGTCTAGCACCAGAGGGTGCAGCCTCACTATAAAAGGAAATACATTTAAAATGGAGATGAGGAGAAATGTCTTTAGCCAGAGGATGGTGAATCTGTGGAATTCATTGCCAAAGACAGCTGCGGAGGTCAAAACATTGGATATTTTGAAAGGTGTGTCAAAAGGTAGGGGGGAAAAGCAGGAAAATAGAGTTCGGAGGGAAAAAATAGATTGGCTGTAATTGAATGGTGGGGCAGACTCAATGGAGAAATGTTTCTGATAGAATTACAGTCCAAATGCATTTTCAGGGGGGTAAAGCAGTAATTGTAGGTTGATAAAGCACTTAAAAAGCCACTTCGAATAATTGTACACACAAAATGCTTTTAACAACATCTTGATTTTGAGAAGACTGCAAAACAGAGGACATGGAGAAAATAACTAACATCAATTTACCTTTAGCCCACAACATGTTTCCCATGCTTTTATTGTCAACTTTATCGATTAGGTCCCATTCTGGAGTTCAATATCACCTTTCAAGCCTCCAGTACTGAGTTAGGGAGAATATCTAAAGCTGGAATACCGTCATTGGAAAATAAATTTCAAAATTACCTCAGAAAAATTTTAAGAATAAAGAATCTGGAAGGTTCTGTAATGATCTCGGTACTTCCATAGTTGAAAAATGAACTGAGTGGTACTGTAGCACGAACATTATCTTTAGCTAGTACTGTTGTTGGAAGAGAGTTGAACTGCAGATGGTTGTGATGGAAACCTGATTCAGAGCCTGCTTCAGCGTAACCATTAGAAATAAGTAAATGGTCAACTTTTGTTATCTTCAAAATAGTCTCTCGATTTAATTGTGCATTGTTGTAACGTTCGGGAAGTTTACAACTTACGGGTCCTAGTCCTTAATTTTATATTTGTAGATTGTAATTGGGGAAATATTTAAAAAAAAATACACCAGTCTCACAAATGAGTAATTAATTATTTCAAATTATATTGGAGGTGAATAAAAGCTCATCCAAAGTATTGCAAACAGTTACCTAAGTTACATGAAAGTTTAAAGATACTGGGACAGCACAGTGGTGCAGTGGTAGAGTTGCTGCCTTACAGCACCAGGGACCCGGGTTCAAACCCGAGTACAGGTGTTGGCTGAATGGAGTTTGTACATTCTCCCTGTGACCACGTGGGTTTTCTTCAGGTGCTCCGATTTTCTCCCTCACACCAAGGACATACAGGCTTGTAGGTTAATTGGCTTCTGTAAATTATAAATTGTCACTAGTGTGCAGGGTAGTGCTAGTGTACGGGGCGATTGCTGGTCGGCACAGACTCAGTAGGTTGAAGGTCCCGTTTCCACCCTGTTTCTCTAAAGTCTAAAATATAAAGAAATGAAACAATTGCAGTGGCATTTAAGAGGCTTTTCGATGGGCACATAGATATGCAGGAAATGGAGGGATATTGATCACATGCTGGCAGAGGAGATTAGTTTAACTTGGTATTATGTTCAGCATAAACACTGTGGGCCACAGGGTCTGTTCCTGTGCTGTACTGTTCTGTAATCTATGAGTAATAAGTTCAATAAAACAAATAGATACAATATTTGAAATTCTTAGGACATTCAGAAGTAAAATTTAGGAAGCACTCTTTTAGTTGGAAGTCTGGAATGCTTCCCTATTGAAGCTGTTTACATCAATCAGAATTTTGTTCCAGATTGATTTTTATTAGGTGAACAGCGTGCAACGATTAAAGTCAAGTGAAGAATACAGGTCAGCCATGGTTCAACTAAATGGGGTCAACATTTAGCTCCAGCCTGGCTTTATCTCAGGTCTCAACGCTGGAAATATTTGTTTTGCAATCACTGCCCTGCGATATCTCGGAGGAAGATAATCGATTTAACGTCAATTAGTGTTAATTAGGGATAGTTTTGTGCTTTCAGGGCATTTCCATTAGGAACGGGATTGAGATTGCCTAAATTCATTGCTCACAGAGCCCTTACTGCTGCAGAAAGAGGAGACATTCATTGCCAGCTTAGAGGTCAAGCTGGGTCTAATGAAGGGTCTTGGCATGAAACATCACCTCTTCTCCAGAGCAGTGCATTGACCTGTTGAGTTTCTCCAATATTTTCTGTCTACCTTCAGTGTAAACCAGCAAGTGCAGTTCCTTCCTACACTGAGTTTGAACTAGATTTCCAATGTTCTATCTGAATATTAGATGGGTTAAATCTCAAAAATGTTGCGTTATTTTAATAACTGACATTAGTGCACATGTTGCTTCAGAACAATTTCTTTGCACAACACTGAGCTAACTCCCTGCACGGGAGACCCGACCTTTTCTTTGTCGGGTCTCCGTTGTCGTTGGGGCTGCAACGAGGAGCGGCCTCCAACAGGAAGACTGGGGGCTCTGGTGCCGACTACTCACCTCACCGTCGCGGAGCTGGCCGAGTCCAGAGCGGGTGGAGCGGTGGTGGAGTGCTGCTGCGGCCCGACCTCCGGAGATTCAGAGGCTGCAACTGTGGGTCTGGCGGACGGCGGCACCGGGAGCCCGCGGGTCCCTGGAGGGAGACCGCTTTTCAAGGCTCCCGCAACGGCGACTTCTCCCGCCCGAGTTGCGGGGTCGAAGAGCTCCTGGAGCGGGGCCTCACAGCACCGCCCCGCGCGGCTTGGAATGGCCGCGGGACTCTGCGAGCGCACTCTGGGGGCTCTAACATCAAGAACCCGGTGTGCGACCTTGCACCACCCGGCGTGGCTTTAATGGCCGCGGGACAATCGCCATCGCCAGCCGCGGGCTTTGACTTTGACTCTGACACGGGGGGGGGGGGGGGAGGGGGGGGGTGCAGTGGAGAGGTAAGTTTATTTTGGCCTTCCATCACAGCGATGTGATGGATGTTTATGTAAATTATGTTGTGTCTTCGGTCTATTTGTTTGTAATGTATGGCTGCAGAAACGTAATTTCGTTTGGACCTCAAGGGGTCCAAATGACAAATAAATTGAATCTTGATCACAGTAACGATGGATACATCTTCATAACATTAAGGATCCATGCAGGTCAAGTCATTTTAATAACTAGACATTACTGAATCACAACGTGCAATTAAACACCATGAACACCAAAGGTTGAACTTTTCCGGAAAAATGCAAGACATGGTCATTTTTCATTCAAATTTTACTTCAAAAAGAATTACAAAAATATGCTATTTGGATGTGCACTGTGTGAGAAGCTCCTTTTATTAGCTACTCTCCTATCATTACCACTAATCAGAAACTCTTGAGCTAGGCCTTCAACACGAGTGAAGGGACTAACAAGCAACTTAACCAGCATGAATCTCCAAAGATTGTAATAGTTCTTTGATGATGATAATCTCTTGATGTCAATTTTTTTTAAATCCTTTGTTAACCAAAAGGCATTGCATCCGTTGCTGAGGACCATTATTTATTTACTTTTCAAGGTGTGGATGTCACTGGAAAGGCTAGCATTTATTGCTCATCACTAATTGCTTTCAGTGCTCCAGAACTTCCTAAAATCTGCTGGTAAATATTTCCAGGAATTAGGTCCAGTGTAGATGAAGTAAAGTTAATGTACTTCTAAACCAGGATGCTGTGCGACTTGGAGGAGATCCTGTAGATATTCATGTTAGAGGAGCAGAAATAGGCCAAGTCTACTCCGTCATTCTATCATGCCTGATCTACCATTCCCTCTCAACCTCATTCTCCTGCGTTCACCCCATAACACCCGACACACGTTCTAATCAAGATGTCCCACAGTCCCCAGCATAGTCTGAAGAAGGGTCTCGACCTGAAACGTCACCCATTCCTTCCCTCCAGAGATGCTGCCTGACCCGTGAGTTACTCCAGCTTTTTGTGCCTATCTTCGATTTAAACCTGCATCTGCACACTACACACTTCCCATTTAGTTGTTGCTCATGTTCTCCTTGGTGGTCGTGTCTTGGTTTGGGAGATACCCTAATAGTCAACCAGGGAAATAACAACAGTGCATTCTGTAAATAGTACACGTTACAACATTGGTACACCTGTGGGGGAGGTTATAACTGCATAGGATGAGATATCAATCAAATAAGCTGCTTCATCCCAGATAGTGTTGACTCTTTTCAAAGTTAGACCTCCATTCACCAAGCAAATGGATGGTATTCCATCATGTTACCGTCTTATGCCTTTAATTATGCAAAAGCATTTGGGTGTCAGAGAGTGTCACTTGATGCTGCGTGCTCTATGTGTGATCTGCTCTGATAGTCACAATGTTTATCTCAGTGTTTATTGGTCACAATGCTGATTTCTTGGTCAGGTGCGATAGTTATACATTAAATGTCTAACATAGGTGGATTGGTTATTTTTGTCAGGTGCTTTTGGAGCACCAATGTTACTAGATGCTTTTTAGCTCATGCCTGAGCCTAGTCTCGGTCTGGTTATGTGCAGGTATAGACTGTCGAGGAGTTGTGAATGGAAATGAATTTTATGAAATCATTAATAAATATCCCAATATCATCATCAGGTAGTGGATTTGCTCCTGCTACCTATATCTTTATACAATGTCCCATGCTACTTGTTGTTTGAGAAAAAAATAATCCCTATCTGTTGCTAAATTAGACTCTAGTTGCTGTAATACAGGTTTCAGATTTTAAGGAGAAGCAATGCCTTTGAGGACATTGATTCCCTTGGGAGTCTATCGCTGAATTATATAACACCGTGGGAGAACCTCCAGCTAAATAGCAGGGCAGGCGATGCAATGCCAGTGGCGGTGAAGGTGGCTGTCACTTGAACTACTTTAGCTGCAGGCTCTTCATGCAAAGTGTGAATGCAGTAGTGTGTGAATGCATTTGACATTAGGAGTAGTGATGACAAGTGGAGTTATTTGTGTGCTTAATATAGTCTATGCGGAAACAGTTGAGGTATTTTGAATGAGCCATATGACACTTTAGTCATACGTGTAAATGAGACAAATTTTAGTATGTTCCTCTCCCATTACACAGATCAACATCAATGTAGACACAAGAGTCTGCAGATGTTGGTTATCAAAAAAAGACACAAAGTGTTGGAGTAAATCAGTAGATCAGGCAGCATCTCTGGGTGACATGGGCAGATGAAGTTTCAGGCCGGGACCCTTCTTCAGGCTGATTGTAGAATGGGGAGAAAGCTGGAAAAGAGCTGTGGGTGGGACAATTCCTGGCAAGCGCATCAATCAATGTACCACAGAGAATAATGAATTACACTAAACCCGTGTTATAATGAACCAGGTGGTGTGTGGGGGAATAGTGTACGTTATTGCCGATTGTCCGCTATAACAGAGTAATCCAAGGGGTGGTTTTGGAAGGTTGACGAAGATCTTCAAAAAGGTGCTCATGGCAGAAGTGGGAGAGAAGCTCAGTTCGATAAAGCTGTGTGCTCAGATTTAGCTTAGTTTAGAAATACGATACGGAAACATGGCCTACTGGCTGCGTCAATGTGCCACCCCACAGATGGATACATCTTTTGACTCCGCAAGCCCCAGAATTAATGGTGTTTCTCTGTCACTCCCTTCTCCAGGGGAGTGAGGCCACCCACCAACTTTAACATTAAAAGACGATTAGCCAATTTGAGTTCATCCAACTGGAGGCAAGCCCGAAATATTTATTGTTTCCAAATGTGAACGGAGTGTTCAGTCTGACTGATGGTTCCATCAGTCGTTTGGAGGGAATCCTTTCCCCATCTTTATCCCCCGCCCCCCCCCCCCCCTTCCCCGTGCCAATCCATTCACTGGTCCCGGGTGTCAGTCTACAGTACCTCTCCATCCCTCCTGAAAGGAGGACTGATTTGATTTAGATGGTGCTTGCTTTTGTATTTAAGACAGGGATCTAGCAGATAATAAAACTTTCTTGAAGTCGAAAAGCAAAACAGAAACATTTGTTTTACTAGAAACCTCTGAGCCTCACCTTCAAACCTCTGAGCCTCGGGTTACAACCCATCAGTTGGAGTCATAGAGTCAGAGAATCCTACCGTGTGCAACCAGGCCCTTCGGCCCAACTTGCCGATGCCGATCAATATGCCCCATTTACACAAGTCAACCTACCTCCGTTTGGGCATTATCACTCGAAATCTATCTTATACTCATCCAAATGTTTCTTAACATTGTGATAGTACCTGCCTCAAATACCTCCTCTGGGAGATTGTTCCATATTTCTACCGCCCTTTGTGTAAAAATGTTGCCCATCAGGCTGCTATCAAATCTTTTCCTCCTCACCTTAAACCTATGTTCTCCGGTTCTTGATTCCCATATTTGGGGTAAAAGAGTATGTGCATTTATCCAATCTATTCCTCTCATGATCTTATCCACCTCTATCAGACCACCCCTCGACCTCCTGCACTCCAAGGAATAAAGTCTAACATGCTCTACCGCATGCTATAGTGGAGGGCCTTGAGTCCTGGCAACATCCTTGTAAATCATCTCTGCACCCTCTCCATCTTGCCAGGAAGTAATATCACAAGCATTGAGCAGGAGAATGCTGCCACTACCCAAAGCATACTACATGTCTTCTACCATGTGCTCAGTAATGCTGGGTCTTCCCCTTCCCCCTTTTAACCAGGTTATCCCGACCACACCCCACCCATCCAATAGTCCTCATGCCCCCCTCCTCTCTGAACACCCATCATCCCCCCCCACCAGACCTCGCCTTGGCCTTTGTCCACTCCCCGGCCCTCCTCCGACCCCAAGCCTTGTTGTGTCTTCACCTTCCCCCTTGACCTCCCCCTTTCCGATACGGAATGGTCTGTCCTCAACAGAGGCCTCACCTTCGTTCCCCTCCGCTCCTCCACCTCAACGAGTTCCGGGTCTGCCATGATGTGGGGCTTTTCTTCCGTCGCCTCCACCTACGAGCCTTTTTCTATGGGAAGGAGTCCTCACCACCCAGTGATGACCCCATCTCCCATCTCCATTCTCCCCCTTTCTCTTGGACTCCCCCGAACAGCCTTCTACCCTCGCTAGACCTTTTTATTTCTAACTGGCAATGTGACATCAACCTTCTCAACTTTTCCACTCCCCTTACTCACTGTAACCTCACCTCCTCTGAATGTACAGCCCTCCGCCTACTCTGCAGCAACCCCAACATTATCATCAAACCCACTGACAAGGAAGATGCCATGGTAGTCTGGTGTGCTGGCCTCTACTGCACTGAGGCCAGGCGACAAATCTCCGACACCTACCTATACTTGGACCATGATCCCACAGATGAGCACAAGGCCATAATCACACAGACTATTTCAAATGTCATCACTTCAGGCTGTCTGCCTTCCACAGCCTCCAACCTTATCATTTCCCAGCCCCGCACAGCCTGGTTTTACCCTCCCCAAAACCCATAAACACAACTGACCTGGCAGACCCATAGTTTCCGCCTGCTCAGGTCACACGGAAATGATTTCCAAGTACCTCGGCTCCATCCTATCCCCCTGGTGTAATCTCTCCTGACATGTCCAAGATACATCACGTGCCCTTTCTCTCTTTAATGACTTCTGCTTTCCAAGCCCCCACCCCCTCATCTTTACTATGCACGTTCAGTCACTTCACCATCCCTTACCAGGAAGGCCTTAAAGCCCTCCATTGTTTCCTCGACCGCAGAACCATCCAATTTCCCTCAACTTACACGCTACTCTGCCTAGCTACTCTGCCTAGCGGGCATCACATTTAACAACTTCTCCTGCGACTCCTACCACTTCCTCCAAGTCCAAGGCGTAGCTATGGGCACCCGTATGGGCCCCAGCTATGCCTGCCTCTTTGTAGGGTGCATTGAACAATTCCTGTTCCAGGTGTACACTGGCCCTATCCCTGAACTCTACCTCCGCTACATTGATGACTGCAATGAAGCTACCTCCTGCACCCATGCAGAACTCATGGACTTCATCAACTTCACCACCAATTTTCACCCTGCACTCAAATTTACTTGCTCCATCTCCGACACCTCCCTCCCCTTTCTTGATCTCAGTCTTCATCACAAGAAATAGACTGTCAACTGACGTCTATTACAAACCCACTGACTCCCACGACAATCTCGACTACAGTTCTTCTCACCCTGCTTCCTGAAAAGACTCTAACCCCTGCTCCCAATTCCTCCATCTGCACCGCATCAATGCCCAAGATAAGATCCGAGATGTCCTCATTCTTTAGGGAATGGGGGGTCCCCCACTCCCATCATAGGTGAGGCCCTCACTCGTGTCTCCTCGGTACCCCATAGCTCCACCTTTGTTCCCCCTCCCCCGAGTTGCAACAAAGACAGAGTTCCCCCTAGTCCTTATCTTTTATCCCATCAGCCGTCGCATAGAACACATAATCCTCCAAGATTTTCGTCACCTCCAACGGGATCCCAACACTAGTTACATCTTCCTATCTCCACCCCTTTCCACCTTCCACTGAGACCAATCCCTCTGCCTTCCGCAGAGACCATTCCCTCCGCAATTCCCTGGTTAACTCATCCCTTGCCAACCAAACCACCCCCTCCCCAGATACCTTCCCTTGCAACCACAGAAGATGCAACACCTGTCCCTATACCTCCTCCCTCAACTCTGTCCAGGGACCCTGACAATCCTTTCAGGTTAGGTAGAGGTTCACATGCACCTCCTCCAACCTCATCTACTGTATCTGTTGTTCAAGATGTGGACTTGTATACATCGGCGAGACCAAACGTAAACGTAACTTCGCTGAACACCGTCACTCAGTCTGCCTGAACATACCTGATCTCCCGGTTGCTAAACACTTAAATTCTCCTTCCCATTCCCACACTGACCTTTCCGCCCTAGGTCTCCTCCATTGTCAGAGTGAGGCTAATCGCAAATTGGAGGTACAGCATTTAATATTTTACTTGGGCAGCTTACAACCCAGTGGTATGAATATTGATTTCTCCTACTTCAAGTAACCCTTACAGTCCCTCTCTTTCTATCCCTCCCACACCCCAAGTCACACCAGCTTCTCGTTTTCACCCAACAAACTGCTAACAATGGCCTGTTTCCTTTATCATCGTTACCTTTTTGCATATCTTTCACTCATTGTTCTTTATCATCTTCTATATCTCTTGTTTCCTTTTCCCGTGACTTTCAGTCTGAAAAGGGGACTCGGCACGAAATGTTACCCATTCCTTCTCTCCAGAGATGCTGCTTGTCCCGTAGAGTTACTCCAGCATGTTGTGTCTATCTCCCTTCTATGATACTATCTGACAAAGAAAGCGTTCTTTTTTGCAAAGGCAAATGGCTGATAAAGGTTCTTGGTACATTCAGAATGGTGTAATTGTTCCTTGTGGATTCTGGATACTCATTCTTGTTCTCCCTGAAAGTTAACAGGGGAAAATCTTGTTAGTTCAGCCTCTCTTGAATCCTAACAGCTATCTACTCTCATCTTATGAACAAGCCCCATTTGCTTCTCCCCGCAGGCCAATGAGATATAATTGGAAGAATAGGTAATGGAAAACCAGTGGTGAAAAAAAAAAAGTGAACTTTCGAAAAACCTTCAATAAAATCCCACATAAAATGTTATTCTGTAATATTAAATTGGATGGCAATGGTAGGATGAAAACTGGTTGACAGATAAATGGCTCCTGTTGGGGTAAGAAGGTCAGATCCTTATCTTAACTACCAGTAAAACAACACTTTAAAACAAATCACAGTGTCTTGCACTGGAAGCACCAACATTATCACTTTTATATGGATTCAGTCTTGCAATTCTGGAGATGAGATATATTTATTGTGAATCAGATTAATCATCAACTACATTCTAATTACATTATACTTGCCTGATAAATTTATATCTGCATAGAAATGTAAATGTTGGGGAACTTGCTCAAGATAGGAATGGCTCAGCAGAGAGTTAAAAAACGAAGTGGAAATCTTTTATGTTCAAGCCAATATTCTCATGCACTCTGCAACAATATCCTCTTTCAGAGCAGTCAAAATGCAACTATAATGTTCTGTAGACTGGCCTTTACATATTCCATGTTATCCAATGTTATTATTGTCTTGATTATATAGTTGTTTTTTTACTGGAAAAGTCGTAACTATCAGAAATCAAGCTTTGTAACAATACATTAAAAAAGCATTTTTTAAATGATCAAACTAAGGATAGTGACGTGGTGCATTTGATAAACTCCACAATAAACAGTATCTTAATAAAATAAGTTATATTTGCTTTATGTTCACATTAGTTGATTTATACATATAATATATAAAATAATGCACAATGAATGAAAACATGGTTAATATTCCATAATCTGCTTTTTGTTATCCAGAGATAAGTATCATGATTTTTTAGTCTGTCCCACGTTTAGCAATTCTACACATTCACACTGACATCTGCAATACAAATGTTATTGAAACATTAATTATCAAATGCTCCTCGATCCTAATTCCAAATTGATTTCCAAAACAATCGTGATAATAGCCAGAATATTTGAATTCTGCTTCAATATAATCCATGTGGCTGAGCACCAAGTAAAGTTACTCCCTTCTGTGTTTCATCTCAACAGCTCATTTCAGGACTTGGCCAATTACCTTAGTCTGCAACACTATCTCTCCTCATCAAATTCCTCCTTGTCATCACTTTCCATTTTGGTATTGTGTTATGATGCAGCAAGCAGTATCGTCTCTACCCGATTGATTTTCCCAAATCTAATTTCCCACCTTCCGTCTCAATAGTCATTCAATAGTCATTCTAGCCCCTGCGGTCCCCAGAGAATTGCACCAGATAGTGGATTATTGCCATGGCTAGGCTTGAAATCATGGAATGTGAGCCTGTGAAACATGGAGTTGAAGTGAATGTTATCTCAGCTGGGAATGCATTTCTGGATCCTGTACAACTTTACATTCATTATAGGATCAGTAGGTTGTTAGGGTCATTTTAAGAAAGGATCTTAACTCATTGTAACTTTCATTCTAAAATAGTTCTTTTTTTCCCCAATTTGAATAATTGAATTGTGTCAGCACAAAAGGGTTTTCTGTTTCATTTGCCAACTGCTAAAAGTAAGAGACTGTAGGATTTACTTACTTCATTAAACTTGGGGAAACCTGTCAAGAGCCAAAAGATATTTATTTGATCATATGTACCAGATATGAACGGGAACAATGAAATTCTTATTTGCTGCAGCTTTATAGGCGTATTAGATGCGCCAACAACAGTAGTAACTATACAAAGTAAACTAAACATTATAGGGCAACACCAAAGTAAATCGAGCAACCATAGTAGTGCAAAGTCTAGTGGATTTGATGCTAAAGTAGGGTTTTTGTTAGGATTGAGAAGTGTGATGGCTGATGGAGAAAAGCTGTCATCTATGACAGGGGAATGAAATCCTTTCTTCTTACTAGCTTGCTGTGAACACACACACACAAAAATGAATTTGAGAATTGCCATGTTACCAAGCCAACAGATTAACAAAGTCCCAGGTCTGATCCATCGTCTGTATGAGTTAATGATCTTTAACTGGGTTGACAGTGGGGGGTGTAAAACAATTCTCCTTGCTCTCCCTGGACCAGGGTAAATTAAATCCGTCCTGTTTCTCACTGCTGACTGTTATTCAGTGACATCTACTGGAAAGTCACGGGATGTCACTGTGTGGAAAAGCAGAGCCTGTGAGCTCCTGCCCTCTCCATTCTTCCATGTTTGCAGCACTGATGTTAATCACAATTCAAGTTGTGAATTCATCTCCTTTACTAATCTGGGTGTAACTAAAGTTATCCAGAATACCTGACCAAAATTCTATTGCTAGTGCATGAAACATAAATATTCTTTGGAATATAGTTTAAGCATCGATAAGCATTTTTCTGTTTAGCTGAAGTTACACTGACACCAGGGATTTGCAGTTGTATGTGGATGATACTGATGAAAAGTTACACGTTAAAAGTTTTAACAAAATGCAATTAAGAGGGTGTAACAAAATATATGGAGGACCCTCTCTCCCCTTCCCCTCGGTGAAGGTCTTTTCTCTCCGCGAAGTTGAAGCTCTTGCTCTTATGGTAGAAGTATGTATTTATAGAATACTTTTTATCTCTCAGAACAGATGATTATGTGTCAAACTAGCTATCCTCCTTGGTATCACAGTGGCGTGAGTTATGTATTCTATCAGACCCCAAGCTAGTCTCTGATGTCTCTGGGAAAGCAAAGCTTATCTTAGAGGTCCTCGTTATCTACTGGTCCCTTTGAATTAGTCCAAGCATTCTTCGAAACCATCGACTTGTTTTCCTAAGCAGGGTTCGAAATGCAGTGGTACTAATTTAACTGACAACTCCATTTCAGCTGACATAGTCTAACCCTTACATTACAGAGGGATAGTCGTATATCTGCATATTTTATTCATGAAGGTAGTCTGACCAAGTAGAGAGCTACAAGCACAGTGAGAGGGTAGTTTGATGGATAATGGAGTAAGAGTTGTAAAAATGCCCACACAAATGTAGGCAGTCTAGGCAGATTAGAGGTTAAATTTGTCAGCTGATCACAGCAGTCCCACCACTCCTGTAGCTGCTGACAGAGAAGTCAGCTGATAATGATTTCAGGCACCATTTTAATGCTGCTGTCAACAATGTGAGGAAGTTGGGAAGCACAGCTTTTCTCCCTGCAGGCAGAAATTTATATTTGAAAACTGGAATCCCCAGGATATCAAGGCAAATTACAGAAAGGTGTAAAACAGCAGTTATTGTAGTAGGTGACTTTCTAATTCCCCCAGTATTGCCGGGAATGTTTTTACTGAAGAAGGCGGAGATGAGGCATAATTTGTTTGTTGTATTCAAGAGGGTTTATTGAAATGTGTGCAGATAGTCCAACTGGGGAAGGGAATTACTAGACCTTATATTGGGAGATGAGCCTGGCCTGGTGATCAGAGTTTTGGTGAGAGAGCATTTTGAGAACAGTGGTGATCACAATTCCTTAAGATAGTTATGGACAAGGATAAATCTGGACCCCAGGGGAAAGTGATAAATCCCCATTGAAGGTACAATTGAACCATTAAATTGGGGAAAGAGTAATCACAACAGTACTAGGCAGAAGCTTGGGAAAGTAGGTTCGGAGCAGCTATTAATGGGCGAGTCCATATTTCTGACCTGTTGAGGTCATTTAAAAACCAAATGATCAGAATTCGGGACCAGCAAGTTCCAGTGAAGAAGAAATACATGGAGGTAAGATACGAGCAGAAAAATGGCAAATGGAGTTTAATCCATACATGAATTAGTCATTGACCTCCCAAAATTCATTTTGGGAGGTCAAAGGCAAGAGGAAAGACCTGATTATGGGAGGCATAGAAAGGCTAGATTGTCAGAGTCTTTATCCTAGGGTGGAAATGCCATATAATAGCAGGCAAAGTTTTAAGGGGGAAGGCTTAACGAAGAAGTGCAAGCCAAGTATTTTTACATGGGTGCCTGCAGGAGGAATGGTGAAAGCAGATATCAGAGTGTTACTTAAAAGGCATTAAGAGAGATGCATTAACATGCAGAGGATGAGGGATATGGACAAAATGCAGGCAGATGGGATTAGTTGGATTTGACATCATAGTTGGCACAGATAACATGGGCTGAAAGTGGAATATCCGTGAGGAAGAAGCTCACACAGTTACAGGGAGAATGTGTAGACTCCACCCAGACTGCTCCCCAGGGCAGGATCAAACCTGGGCCCCTGAAGCTGTGAAATAGCAGAGTTAGCCAATGCACCACTAAGCCACCCATTGGTACCGCAAAGGTAGACACAACGTGCTGGAGTAGCTCAGCGAATCAGGCAGCATCTCTGGAGAAAAGGAGCAGGTGATATTTCAGGATCGAGACCTGATCTGATGAAAGGAATGTTTATTACACATGCAACAGCTTCAATAAAAGGGGACTCAAGAACCAGAGGGCATAGGTTTAAGGTGATGGGGGAAAGATTTATTAGGAATCTGAGGAGTAACCTTTTCACACAAAGGGTGGTGGGTGAATGGAACAAGCTGCCAGAGGAGGTAGTTGAGGCAGGTACTATTGCAATGTTTAAGAAACAATTAGACAGGTACATGGATAGGACAGGTTTAGAGGGATGTGGGCCAAATGCAAGCAGATGGGACTATTGTAGATGGGACATATTGGTCAGTGTGGGCAAGTTGGGCTGAAAGGTCAGTTTCCACACTTTATCACTGTGATATGCCAGTGATTGGAAACAGCGCAAGTGTTCAGTCACGGCCATTGTCGGGAACATGGATAGTTTTGTAGCTGGTGCCAAGGACAGTAAAATGGGCAAGTGTTTGGCACTTGTATAATGCAAGAAAACGCGCCATCTATCAACCTGTTTGAAACTATGGCATGCGAAAACAGATGATTTATTTCTCTAAGCCCTTCTTCATTGAAGTGGCCCACAATCTAAAGCTACTCAAGTTGAATAAGGCAGTGTTAAAACAATCATACTTAGCAAGCCAAATAGATAGTTTCAAGAACTCCCATGACATAAATATCTGCAATCCGTGTGTTGCCAGGATTTAACCCTCTAGGTCACAACATAGCCTTCCCTTAATTAATTCCCAATAAATAATTAGACATGCCTTTTAAATGGCACAAGCAGGTATATAGACCAGCTTGCTTGTGGACAGCTTAGACTTTGCTGTAGGAATTGCTGTGTTGACAGGGCAGGTTTCAAAACAGCATTGCATAAGAATGAATGTTGCTGCTGTGCAGTCTGCATAAGCCTGGCACATGTGCAACACCTGCAAAACCTTGCACTGCAACGCTGCATGTAGCATGCCATGTACTATACTATTGCAATCATGGTTCATCAACCAAATTGTACCAGAATAGACTCTTACCTGCATGTGCTGCATGGATTAACATATGACGAGCGTTTGACGGCATTGGGCCTGTACTTGCTGGAGTTTAGAAAAATGAGGAGGGGCCTCATTGAAACATACAGAAAAGTGAAAGGCTTGGATAGAGTGGATGTGGAGAGGATGTTTCCACTAGTGTGTGGGTGGGTCTAGGACTAGAGGTCATAGCCTCAAAATTAACGGACATTGTTTTAGGAAGGAGATGGAGGAATTTCTTTAGTCAGAGGGTGGTGAATCTGTGGAATTCTTTGCCACTGAAGGCTGCGGAGGCCATCAGTGGATATGTTTAAGGCAGAGATGGATAGATTCTTGATTAGTATGGGTGTCAGAGGTTATGGGGAGAAGACAGGAGAATGAGGTTGGGAGGGAGAGATAGATCAGCCATGATGGAATGGTGGAGTAGACTTGATGGGCCGAATGGCCTAATTCTGCTCCTCTTACTTATCACCTTATACCAAGGAAAGGAAAGTTTGATCAGTTTTCCAGGCCTCAATCTAATCGGGTTGGACAGCGAGTAATTTGTCCGTGTTACATTCAAGCCACAGGTTAAAAAGCCTGCTAATTTCTACCTCAAATTTCTGCATCTGTTATAAAGACGTTTTTATCCTGCGAAACTATCTGGAATCCTCAAAAGGAAAATCTGGCCTATACTGCAAGGATTGTAAAATAAAAAAAGAAAGAACAACATTATTGTGTAACTGTCAGATCATATCCTGAGTGATATCCACTTCAAAATTGCCAGCTGTCATCCTTGTTCCTTGGCTAGTCTGCCTGTGCCTTAGGCTGTCTGTGTTCAGCTTCATATAGCTTGGCATACATCAAGCACACTCTGGTGCTTAATCATTTGTACAGGCATTGGTGTGGACACACAAACACTATTCACATTAACCATTACAAAGGGACACCAATTCATTGGGTACCAAGAATAGCAAAGGTTATTGAGAATTTGGTACTTAGTATCCTAAGTATTCGACATCTTCAACGGATTACATCTCAAAATCAATTTGGTCTGTAGCTTTTTAAAAAAAAAATCACAATGAGCATTTTATGAAGCATCGATAACATTATTACGTTATAAATATATGCAAAATTGTAAATGTACAAAATTAATGCTATTATTCATTCAATATTGTAACTTTGTTTCACATAATCAATGAGGGAAAGTAATTAGTAAGGAAAGATTAAGACAGAAGAGATCATAATTCATTTGATTCCTAACACCAATAGAAAGTGCCTCTAAATCATCTGAGCACCATCTTCCCTGGTATGTCAGGCTAATTAGTCCATTGAATAAACAGTGTGCATCAAAATGATTGAACAGGTAAGCCCATTTGAGGTTCCAAACTTAAAGTCAAACTAGTAAAAGCTTGTGCCGTCTCATCCCATTGTGAACCTATGATGTACCCACTCCAAGGCAACTATCTCCTCTTCCCTCGCGAAAGGAGAACAGCACTATACACAGCGCTTCCAGTCTCGCCCCAACAAACCCAAATATAGCCTCATCTCATCTTCTTTCTTTTATAATCCAACCACATTACATAGAAACAGAGACATAGAAACATAGAAAATAGGTGCAGGAGTAGGCCATTCGGCCCTTCGAGCCTGCACCGCCATTCAATATGATCATGGCTGATCATCCAACTCAGTATCCCGTACCTGCCTTCTCTCCATACCCCTGATCCCTTTAGCCACATCTAACTCCCTCTTAAATATAGCCAATGAACTGGCCTCAACTACCTTCTGTGGCAGAGAATTCCACCGATTCACCACTCTCTGTGTAAAAAAAATGTTTTTCTCATCTCGGTCCTAAAAGATTTCCCCCTTATCCTTAAACTGTGACCCCTTGTTCTGGACTTCCCCAACGTTGGGAATAATCTTCCTGCATCTAGCCTGTCCAACCCCTTAAGAATTTTGTAAGTTTCTATAAGATCTCCTCTCAATCTTCTAAATTCTAGCGAGTATAAGCCGAGTATATCCATTCTTTCTTCATATGAAAGTCCTGCCATCCCAGGAATCAGTCTGGTGAACCTTCTCTTTCCTCAGATTAGGTGACCAAAACTGTACGCAATACTCCAGGTGTGGTCTCATCAAGACCCTGTACAACTGCAGTAGAACTTCACTGCTCTTATACTCAAATCCTTTTGCTATGAATGCTAACATACCATTCGCTTTCTTCACTGCCTGCTGCACCTGCATGCCTACTTTCAATGACTGGTGTACCATGACACCCAGGTCTCGTTGCATCTCCCCTTTTCCTAATCGGCCACCATTCACCATTACAATTGAAGTAAATGAAATATTTGACAACGACGTTCTGTTGCTGCATGTTATCTGCGTTAACAGACCTACACATGCTTAACATTAATTACATTCATGAGTCTTTCCACAATTCCAACTTTCCTCATCCTAATCTCCACTCATTTAAAAGATTCATTTGCCTTTTTGGCATTATTGTCCACCTTGAAGCCTACATTCCCACTTAGTTTTTGTATCATCATTGAACATAGAAGAGTAGGGCACAAGTACAGGCCCTTCAGCCCACAATGTCCATGCCGAACATGATGCTGTCAAACCAATATCCACTGACTGCACGTGATCTATATCCCTTCATAATCTATACACATTCAGTCTATCCAAAACCCTCTATAATATCTGCCTCCAACATCACCCCTGACAGCACGTTCCAGGCACCCAGCATTTGCTGAGTAAAACATTGCCCTGCACACCTCCTTTATACTTTACCCCTCTCAACTGAAGGCTATGCCTTCCAGTCTTTGACTAGAGCAAAAATATAACAAGTTTAGGATTAGGTTTATTATAGTCATTTGTGCACGAGGTACAGTGAAAAGCTTTGTTTTGCATTCAATCAAATCACATCAGATAACATCAGATTTCTTATAGAAACGTTCAAAATTCTTAAAGGGTTGGACAGGCTAGATGCAGGAAGATTGTTCCCGATGTTGGGGAAGTCCAGAACAAGGGGTCACAGTTTAAGGATAAAGGAGAAATCTTTTAAGACTGAGATGAGAAAAAAAAATTTTACACAGAGAGTGGTGAATCTTTGGAATTCTCTGCCACAGAAGGTAGTTGAGGCCAGTTCATTGGCTATATTTAAGAGGGGGTTAGATGTGGCCCTTGTGGCTAAAGGGATCAGGGGGAATGGAGAGAAGGCAGGTACAGGATACCGAGTTGGATGATCAGCCATGATCATATTGAATGGCGGTATAGGCTCGAAGGGCCGAATGGCCTACTCCTGCATCTATTTTCTATGTTTCTATGCAACACCAAACATCCAATGCAATACAATCAACCCAAACTCAAGTACAATAGGTAGAGCAACGGGGAAGATGCAGGTTATAAATAGTTGAACACTCAATGTCATCTCTCAGTAAATACACCTTATCATTTGAAAATAACTTGTTTATTCCTATGTTTAAGAAAGAATTGCAGATGCTGGAAAATCGAAGGTAGACAAAAATGCTGGAGAAACTCAACATCTTGAGGGTGAGGCAGCATTTATGAAGCAAAGGAAATTGGCGACGTTTCGGGTCAAGACCTTCAGACTTCAGACCCTTCTTTATTCCTATGGTTGTTTTATACTCAGGCCATGTGGCAGCAGCAGCTACTGCTCTACATCATTCCAATGTCAATGTAGAGCAATGGGAGGTCCCGACAGCATGAAGTACATAGAGAAGACCGTCAATGTTAAACAAATTAAGTTCTATCATAATTGCGTTCACTATTGTGAATCTTTATGTTTGCTAACTATCTTTGCTTCTGCTCCACTAATGCCTGAACTTTATAATTTAGTTGATTTTATAGATACAGCGCGGAAACAGGCCCATCAGCCCACCGCGCTGGCCAGCGATCCCCGTACAAATTACAATTTTTTTTAGCAAAGCCAAGTAACCTACAACCTGTACTTTGGAGTGTGGGAGGAAACCGGAGCTCCTGAGAAAACCCACACGGTCACGGGGAGAACGTACAAATACTGCAGCACCCGTGGTCAGGATCGAACCTGGGTCTATGGTGCTGTAAGGCAGTAACTCTACCACTACACCACCAGGCCACCCTGAATTCCACTTTCCTACATAACATTATCACTTTCATTTGTAACCTCACCCAGTCATTGATCAATCCGTGATCAGCATTACTCAATTTACACTGCCTTAACAACTTCTACCTTATGTTGCCTAAGCTCCAAAACCTGAAAGTCCACATTCTTTCTGAAGCCCTCCTGCCTCTTCACATATCTCCCCTAAAACATGCCTCTTTGACTAGGATTTTAGTCACCTGTCCTAAAATAAGCCATTTTGTATTAATTGTATTTCAATTATACCACTTAGGTCTGGAGAAACTGCACCTATCCAAGGACAAGTTACCTTTCCTGAGAAATAATACTCTATCTTCATTCCAAACAAGGCTTAGAATAATAAGGCATCTCTTTGTCACTTTGTTTTGCAGCACAAATTCCTTGAGACGCAGGCTAATGTATTTTTTCTTAAATATTGATGATTCTTTTACATATGAAGCAGCTTCAGTCATCTGTTTATCTGGGTATATTAAGTCCAGTGCTTATAGCTTTGTTCCATTATGAATATACTACAGGTTGTTTCTTGGAAATTATAATCAATATTTTCATTATTCCTCCTGGTATTCCTATTGTCCATCTGAAATGACATTGTTAATCTTTTTGCAATTTTATCTTCGCAGCTGGTAGAGCTGCTGCCCCACAGTGTCAGTATCCTGGGTTCAATCCTGACATCAGGTGCTGTCAGTGTGGAGTTTGCAAGTTCTCTCGCTGTGACTGCATGGATTTCCTTAGGGTGCTCCAGTTTCCTCCCACATATCAAAGACATGCAGGTTTGTAGGTTAATTGGCCTCTGTAAATTGTCCCGGATTTGTAGAGGGTGGATGAGAAAGTGGGATAACATAAAACTAGTGGGAACAATGACCGATAGTCCGTGTGGACTTGGTGGGCCGAAGGGCCTGATTCCATGCTTTATCTCTAAACTAAAACAATGTAATTTACAAATTTGAATATACAGCCTTATTCAGAGATTATTTCCACTGGTTGGGAAGTTAAAGGTAAGAAGGAGAATTATTCATCTCAAAACCAGACTTTGGAAAAGAAGATAATAAATATTTTTCTCACATAATGTAATACAAGCTTCTCCCACAACTGACAGCTAAGGGCTGTTAAATCATACTGAAAGATTTTTGCTAACCAGATGTATTAAGGAATGTAGAGCAACGGTGGTATGTTAACGCTCCTGCAATGATTTATCTAGGTGTTGGAACAAGCTTGAGGGGGAAATGGTCTACTTCAGTTCTAGTGGCCCCACATCCATGTAAATAACAACATATTGTAAAATGCCAAGAATACCCACAGAGACCCCGGGTGGGAGACTGCTGGGATCTCCGTGAGTATTCTTGGCATTTCACAATATGTTGTGAAATCAGGGAGATCCCGGGGGTTTGCACCTGTGACATCCCACCAACGAGGGAATATTGTTTTCCCTAATTTGTTATCTACATCCCAACCATTAGCGAATCCACGTCACTATCCTGCTGAGAATGCAAGCTTTCGTTTCTACTCATTTTGTATAGCATGTTATCAAATGGCTATTGAAAACTCAATTCAACACAATAGATATTTGTCATCCATCCACTCTAGTGACCTTTTCCAAAATATTCAGTTACATTGATCGGGCATGACCTATCCTACAGAAATCCTTGCTGACTCATTTTGATCAGCTTGTATTTGTCCAAGTGTTCAGTCATTCCATCCATGATGAGAAACCCTTGTGACATCCAAAATTGATGTTAAACTGACATCTGTTGTTAGCTGATGTTGCCCTCCCACTCAGATAATGAAGTGATATTTCTATAGATATCATTCCTGAAACAATTTTTATATTTTAAGGTTCTTTTTATTTCTTTCTGCACATTGGTATATGTGTATCTTTGTGCTTATACTTGTGTGCAATCAGTCAAAAGTTACGTTAACATGATCTTTGATGGTAAAGTGACTTGCTGAAGTTTTTGTTGTAATTGAAACACTTATGAATAATTCTGTTTCCAATGTCTGATAAACCATAATTCACTGAGTAAAATAGTCAGTATAATATTGATATCAAACCAGGTTTGTACTGTCACACATGCGCACTAAAATGGTATGGTAAGAGATCGGGATGTTCACTAATAGAAACATAGAAAATAGGTGCAGGAGTAGGCCATTCGGCCCTTCGAGCCTGCACCACTATTAAATATGATCATGGCTGATCATCCAACTCAGTATCCTGTACCAGCCTTCTCTCCATACCCCCCGATCCCTTTAGACACAAGGGCCACATCTAACTCCCTCTTAAATATAGCCAACAAACTGGCCTTAACTACCTTCTGTGGCAGAGAATTCCAGAGATTCACCACTCTCTGTGTGAAAAATGTTTTCCTCATCTCGGTCCTAAAAGATTTCCCCCTTATCCTTAATCTGTGACCCCTTGCTCTGGACTTCCCCAACATCGGGAACAATCTTCCTGCATCTAGCCTGTCCAACCCCTTAAGAATTTTGTAAGTTTCTATAAGATCCCCCCTCAATCTCCTAAATTCTAGTGCGTACAAACCGAGTCTATCCAAGGATTGCACAATGTTCACCACCATTTTCTACTCATCAGATAATGAAGCACTTCACAAGCAAATGTAGCAACTCCAGACAATATCCAGCCCTGGGCTGATATAGATACATACATAGATACATAGACATAGGTGCAGGAGTAGGCCATTCGGCCCTTCATGCCAGCACCACCATTCAATGTGATCATGGCTGATCATCAGTACCCCGTTCCTGCCTTCTCCCCATATCACTTGATTCGCTAGCCCTAAGAGCTGTATCTAACTCTCTTTTGAATGCATCCAGTGAATCTGCTTCCATTGCCTTCTGAGGCAGAGAATTTCACAAATTCACAACTCTGTGTGAAAAAGTTTTTCCTCATCTCAGTTCTAAATGACCTACCCCTTAGTCTTAAACTGTGGCCCCTGGTTCTGGACGTCCCTAACATCGGGAACACGTTTCCTGCATCTAGCCTGTCCAATCCCATAATAATTTTACATGTTTTTATAAGATTGCCTCTCATCCTTCTAAATTCCAGTGACTACAAGCCCAGTCGCTCCATTCATTCATCATATGACAGTCCCACCATCCCGGGAATTAACCTCGTGAACTTACGCTGCACTCCCTCAATAGCAAGTATAACCTTCCTCAAATTAGGAGACCAAAACTGCACACAATACTCCAAGTGTGGTCTCACCAGGGTCCTGCACAACTGCAGAAAGACTTCTTTACTCCTATACAAACTCCTCTCTTTATCAAGGCCAACATGCCATTAGCTTTCATCACTTCCTGTTGTACCTGCATGCTTACTTTCAGTAAATGATGTACAAGGACACCCAGGTCTCGTTGTACTTCCCCTTTTCCTAACCTGACACCATTCATATAATAATCTACCTACCCGTTCTTGCCTCCAAAGTGGATAACCTTACATTTATCCACATTATACTGCATCTGCCAAGCATTTTCCCACTCACCCAACCTGTCCAATTCACCCTGCATCCTCATAGCATCCTCTTCACAGTTCACACTGTCACACAGCTTTGTGTCATCTGCAAATTTGCTAATGTTACTTTTAATTCCTTCATCTAAATCATTAATGTATATTGTAAATAGGTGCGGTCCCAGCACAAAGCCTTGTGGCACCCCACTAGTCACTGCCTGCCATTCTGAAAGGGATCCGTTAATTCCTACTCTTCGTTTCCTGTCTGCCAACCAATTTTCTATCCATGTCAATACCCTACCCCCAATACCATGTGCTCTAATTTCGCCAACTAATCTCCTGTGTGGGACCTTAGTAAAGATTTTCTGAAAGTCCAGGTACACTACATCCACTGGCTCTCCCTTGTCCATTTTACTTGTTACTTGATAGATAGCAAGTAAATGCCAGGCAAAGACAACATCCAACAAGAGAAAACCCATCTATCACCCCCTGACATTCAATGACATTCATACATGAATCCTCCACTATCAATATCCTTGGGGTTACAATTGAGCAGACACTGAACTGGAGCAGACATATCATAAAGTGGCTACAAGATCAGAACATAAATCCTGCAACAGGTAATGTACCTCCTAAGTCCCCAAAGTCTACAAAACTCAATTAAAGAATGTGATGAAATACTCTCCACTTGCCTGGATGAGTAGAGCTTCAACAACAATTGAGCTTTGTCTCAAAACCTTCTGGAACGTGGAGCTCAGAGAAGCAGAGCAGAGAGAAGAGACTATTGGCTTAAAGGTCCGTGAAAAAGAAGGCGAGTCACAGGGAAAGACAGTTTAAAAAGAGCGGCAAGACCCAGTTTCAGGTAATTTACTAATTAGCCTTAAAGTAGTTAATTAGGTAAGAGATTAAAAACAAGTGCAGCTGTAGCAGAGTGGCCTTGTTGAGTAAAGTATGAGTCTTTGGCTCAAGAGTCTTCAGTGAGAAGACTGAGGCAAGGAGGCTGCACTTGATTTGAAAGCTGTGATTTTTTGACCATTGAAGAAATGGCAGGTAAGTTGTTGCAGTGTGTTTCCCGCAGGTTGTGGGAAGTCAGGGACATCTGGAAACCACACCTGCAAAAATTGTGTCTAGGTGCAGCTCCTGAATGAATGTGTTGGGGAACTGGAGCAGCAGTTGTATGACCTTAGGGTCATCTGGGAAAATGAGAATTTCCAGAACAGGACCTACAGTGAGGTTGTCACAGCAAGGAAACGGGAAGAGTGAAGGTGGGTGACTGAGAAAGAGGAGTAAACATGGAGTGCAGGAGACCGTGGTGGCTGTACCTACTGAAAACAGGTACACCCTCTTGGAAGTGGATGACACAACAAGATTGAGTGGTAGCCAGGGCTATGATTCCAACCCTGGTGCTGAGGCTCAATGGGGAAGAGTGATGTCAGGCAGAGCTGTAGCGGTGGGAGACTCCATCATCAGAGGTGCGGACAGGAGATTCTGCGGCAGCCAGCGAAACTCCAGCATGGTGTGTTGCCTCCCTGGTTCCAGGGTCCAGGACATCTCGGAGCGGCTGCACGGCATCCTCAAGAGTGAGGGGGAGCAGCTGGAGGTTGTTGTGCGTGTTGGCACAAATGATATAGGTCAGAAGAGGACGGAGGTTCTGCAACAAGATTTTATGGCATTTGGCAGAAGACTGAAAGGCAGGACCTGCAGGGTAGTGATTTCAGGATTTCTTCCAGTACCTCGTGCTAGTGAAGGTAAGAATAGGAAGATAGAGGAAATTAATGTATGGCTGAGGAGTTGGTGCATGGAGCAGGGATTTGGATTTCTGGATCATTGGGATCTCTTCTGGGGTTGAGGTGACCTGTATAAAAAGGACAGGTTGCACCTAAATTAGAGGGGGACTAACATCCTAGTGGGAAGGTTTGCTGATGCTACACGGGAGGGTTTAAACTATTGGCAGGGGGGGGGTGGGATCTCATGCAGGAGAGGCTAAAAGATGGTATGGAGGGTGGTGTGGAAAAGGTTAATGGACAGAGTAGGAAAAAAGCTGGAGAGCGATAAAGGAGGGTTGGTTTAAACTGCATGTATTTTAATGCAAGGGGCTTGACGGATAAGGCAGATGAGCTTAAGGTGTGGTTGGATACGAGCGACTGGGACATTGTAGCCATGGCTGAAATCTGGTTAAGGGAGGGGCAGGACTGGTATCTGAATAATGTTCTGGGGTTCAGGAGCTTCAGGAGAGACGGGGGTGAGAAAAAAAGAGATGGGGCAGTTGCATTGTTGGTGAAGAAGGATGTCACTGCTGTGTTCAAAGGTGACATTATGGACGGTTTGTCCAGTGAGGCTATATTGTTGGCACTGAGGAACAAGAAAGGGATCATCACCTTGTTGGGGAATGTACTACAGACCCACAAATAGTCAACAAGAATTAGAAGAACAAATGTGCTGGGAGATTGCTGACAGCTGCAGGTCAAATAAGGTTGGTGTAGTAGGGGATTTCAACTTTTCCAATATAGACTGGGAAAATCATAGCATGAAATGTTTAGATGGGGTGCAATTCCTCAAAAGTGTTCAGGAGAGTTTTCTTAAACAGTATGTGGAGGCCCCCACACGTGAGAGGGCAACGCTGGATCTTGTATTGGGAAATTGGGAAGGGCAAGTTAATGAAGTGTGTGTGGAGGAGCCTTTTCGGACAAGTGACCACAGTTCGATTAGGTTCAAGAAAGTTATTGATCGGGATGGAGAGGGTCCACGTGCTAAAATGCTCAACTGGGGTAAGGCCAACTTTGAGGGTATGAGAGAAGGTCTTGCTCAAGTTGACTGGAGCAGGTTATTTCAGGGGAAAGGAACATTAGCCAATTGGGATGTTTTTCAAAGTGTACAAATCTCTGGGGCCTGATCAAATATATGCGAGGACATTGTGGGAAACTAGAGAGGAAATTGCGGGAGCCCTGGTTGAAATTTAAGACTCGTCCATAAATACAGGAGAGGTGCCTGAGGATTGGAGGATGGCAAATGTTGTGCCTCTTTTCCAGAAGGGCTGCAGGGAAAATGTTGGGAACTGTAGGCCGGTGAGCTTAAATTCTGTAGTTGGTAAGTTACTGGAGAGTATTCTCAGGGATAGGATATACAGGCATTTGGATGGGCAAGGGCTGATTTGCGACAGTCAGCATGGTTTTGTACGTTGGAGGTCGTGTCTCACAAATCTGATTGATTTTTTTGAAGATGTGATCAAAAAGGTTGATGAAGGCAGAGCTGTAAATGTTGTGTACATGGACTTTAGTAAGGCACTTGACAAGGTGCCGCATGGTAGGCTGCTCTGGAAGGTTAGATCTCATGAAATCCAAGGAGAGATAGCTGACTGGATAGCAAATTGGCTCCATAGAAGGAAGCAGAGGGTGATGGCGGAAGGTTTCTTCTCAGAATGGAGGCCTGGGACTAGTGGTGTGCCACAGGGTTTGGTGCTGGGACTGTTACTGTTTGTCATTTACATACATTATTAGGATGAGAGCATACAGGGCAAGATTAGCAAGTTTGCTAATGATACAAAAGTTAGTGGTTTTGCAGATAGTGAAGATGGTTGTGAACGATTGCAGCAGGATCTGGATTGATTGGCCAGGTGGGCGGAGGAATAGTTGATGGAATTTAATACAGAGAAGTGTGAGGTGTTGCAGTTTGGGATGTCAAACAAGGGCTGGACCTACACAGTAAATGGCAGGCCTCTGTGTAGTGTTATGGAGCAGAGGGATCTAGGAGTACAAGTTCATGGTTCCTTGAAGGTTGAGTCGCAGGTAGATAAGGTGGTCAAAAAGGCTTTTGGCACTTTGGCCTTCATCGGTCAGAGTATTCAGTATAGAAGTTGGAAGGTCATGTTGCAATTGTATAAAAAGGTGGTGAGACCACATTTAGAATATTGTGTTCAGTTCTGGGCACCATGTTAGAGGAAAGATATTGTCAAGCTGGAAAGGGTTCAGAAAAGATTTATGAGGATGTTGCCAGGACTAGAGGGTGTGAGCTATAGGGAGGGGTTGAGTAGGCTGGGTCTCTATTCCATGGAGCCTAGGAGGATAAGGGGAGATCAGATAGAGGTATACAAAATCATGCCATGGAAAAGATCGGATAGATGCACATCTTACAGTACCCAGGGGGGAATCGAGGACCAAGAGGAATAGGAGGTGGGGTGCAGGCAAGATTGTCTGTAGAGGGGGATAGGAAGATTAATGGACAGTCTTATTATACCCAGGGTAGAGGCAAGTCGAGGACCAGAGGACATAGGTTCAAGGTGAATGGGAAAAGATTTAATAGGAATCTGAAGGGTAATTTTTCTCACACAGGTGGGTGCATGGAACAAGCTGCCAGAGGAGGTAGTTCAGGCTGGGACTGTCCCATCGTTTAAGAAACAGTTGGGCAGGTGCATAGATAGAACATGTTTGGAGGGTTATGAATCAAGCACAGGCAAGTGGGACTAGGGTATCTGGGACATTGTTGGCCGGTGTGGGCGAGTTGGGCCGAAGGGCCTGTTTCCACACTGTATCACTCTGACTCTAACATAGCAGCCCATTTGATAGGGACTCCAGTCACAACCATTTAGTCACTTTACTACCACAGAAGCAGCAGTCTGTACCATTTACAGAATGCACTGCTTTAATGAATGAATGAATGACTACGTTTATTGGCTAAGTATGTACACATACAAGGAATTTGCCTAGTTGTTACTTGCGAGCAGAGCACCGAGACATACAGTAAACAATTAAGAATAAAACAAAAAACATTAAAATATTAACACACCAAGACTCCTTATATAACACCTTCCTAATCCACTGCCTCATTTAGCTTTAAAGACAAGAGTAGCAAAATGCCTGGCAGTTGCCCACCAAGCCACACCCCATCCTGAATTGGATATGTATTGCCCTTCATCATCACTGGGTCAACTTTCTGGAACATCTGGATGGTGAGTACATCAGCTTCTCAAGGACTGAAGTGATTCAAAAAGGCAGCTCATCATCATATTTTCTAGGGCAACTATGAGTGGCTATTTCAATGCTAGCTCAACCTGCAAAGCCCTTGTATGAATATTTTAAAGAATCCCAAACACGGAGTAATTTACAATCAACCCAATAAACAATTGTTTATCCCCTTATGCTTTGAACTGAACACAGCAGCTGGTATAAAAAGCTGATATGGTATATGGTATAAATGGATACCATAAATGGATATGGTATAAAAAATACCATAATTTTCTGATGTGATGATTCATCCCAACTCATTTCTGATCAAAATTGATTATTGGTTGAAATTCACTTCTGAAGGTCCATCAGTTCAAAATACCCAACATTAGATTAAAATTGTTGGAGATGTAAATATATTTAAAGAAGACTTGCAATCATACAAAATTGAACAAATACAATCTTGTATAATGAATAAGTTAAATGTATTGATCTCTCCTTTGCTTGCAGAAAAAAACTGCAGAACATGGGAAGTAAAATACTAGTGGAGTGTTAAAGATATATAGTCATTGAGTCATACAGCTTGGAAACGGGCCCTTCGATCCAAGTTACCCTTGTCGACCAACATGCCCCACCTATATTAGTCCCATCTGCCTATATTTGGCCCATATCCCTCTAAATATCAGATATAATTCCACTTCGATCCCTATCGACCCTCTGGAAGATATACAGCACTTTGGTCCATGCGAGTTGTTTTCAAGTGTGCTATACAAATAAAATTGACTGACTTATCCATGCATCTGTCCATATTATTTTGAACGTTGCAATAGTACCTGCCTCACCTACCTCCTCCAGCAGCTCACTTCATATAACCACCATTTGTGTACAAAAAGGTGCCCCGTCAGTTTTCTATTAAATCTCTCTTTTCTCCCCCTCCCCCCCCCCCCCCCCCCCCCCCCCCCCCCCCCCCCCCCCCTCCCCCCCCCCTCCCCCCCCCTCCCCCCCCCCCCCCCCCCCCACCCTCCCCCCCCCCCCCCCCCCCCCCCCCCCCCCCCCCCCCCCCCCCCCCCCCCCACCACCTATGGCCACTGGTTCTTGATTCCCCTACTTCGGGTAAAATATTGCATTTATCCTATCTATTCCTTTTGTGATCTTGTACACCTCTACAGCATCACCTCCCATTTTCCTGCGCTCTGAAGAATAAAGACTGTTCAACCTCTTCCTAAAACTGAGGCCCTTGAGTCCTGTCAACATCCTTGTTGATCTTTTCTGCACCCTTTCTACTAAACACAGTGTATTACAGATCCTTCCCAGGTTATGACAGGGTTTGGCCCCTGTGAACTGTTGATAACCCGAATAGTGCGCAAGTCAGAAATGCGCCCGCCCGACAATATATTTACATCAATGCCTGGGCCACCTAAAGGCTGTGTGCAGTTAAACCAGGCCATTTTAATTCAATCTTTCAGATATTCTTCTGTAGTTGTATAGGGCTCTGGTGAGATCACATCTGGAGTATTGTGTACAGTTTTGGTCTCCTAATTTGAGGAAGGATGTCCGTGTGGTTGAGGCAGTGCAGCGTAAGTTCACGAGATTGATCCCTGGGATGGCGGGACTGTCAAATGAGGAAAGATTGAAAAGACTAGGCTTGTATTCACTGGAGTTTAGAAGGATGAGGGGTTATCTTATAGAAACATATAAAATTATAAAATGACTGGACAAGCTAGATGCAGGAAAAATGCTCCCAATGTTGGGCGAGTCCAGAACCAGGGGCCACAGTCTTAGGGGAGGTCATTTAAGACTGAGGCGAGAAAAAACTTTTTCACCCAGAGTTGTGAATTTATGGAATTCCCTGCCACAGAGGGCAATGGAAGCCAAGTCACTGGATGGATTTAAGAGAGAGTTAAATAGAGCTCTCTGGGCTAGTGGAGTCAAGGGATATGGGGAGATGGCAGGCTCAGGTTATTGATAGGGGACGATCAGCCATGATCAGAATGAATGGCCTCCTCCTACACCTATTTTCTATGTTTCTGTGTAAGCCAGGTTCCCACAAGGCAGAAGATGCCTGCAGCTCCACAGCAGCCAGCAAATCCTTCCCGCCTGTCTCCCAAATGCTCGGCCTTTTGCATGGGCTATACATAGTACATCTAGTATTTAATACCTGGGGAGGATCTTGTTTTCCTTTATGAGTAACAGCATAACAATTGTTGAATGTACAGACACTACACCACAATAACCTTCTGTTTCCCATCTTTAAAATAATCACTGGTCCTGTATTTATAGAATATCAAATGTTATTAGAAAGTATATTTAGTGACTCATTTACTTCAACTCTATACGTGCTATTATGTATTGCCTGTATCAAAATTATAAATACTGATTCAAAATGATGCATTCATCAGAATTGTTTATATATCAAGTCCGTTAGGATAACACATTTCTAATTCAGAAAACGTACAAAGATTAATTAGGATTGTTTGCTCTGCACTTTGTGCTTCAGATGGGCACTGTCATTCAATTAAAAACGAGTTCTGTAGTGTTTAGTACATTAATATACAAGTGCCCTCCGTAATGTTTGGGACAAAGACCCATCATTTATTTATTTGACTCTGTACTCCACAATTTGAGATTTGTAATAAAAAAAAAGCACATGTGTTTAAAGTGCACATTGTCAGATTTTATGAAAGGGTATATTTATACATTTTGGTTTCACCATGTTGAAATTACAGCTGTGTTTATACATAGTCCTCCCATTTCAGGGCACCATAATGTTTGGGACACATGGCTTCACAGGCGTTTGTAATTGCTCAGGTGTGTTTAATTGTCTCCTTAATGCAGGTATAAGAGAGCTCTCAGCACCAAGTCTTTCCTCCAGTCTTTCCATCATATTTGGAAATTTATTGCTGTTTATCAACATGAGGACCAAAGTTGTGCCAATGAAGTCAAAGAAGCCATTATGAGACTGAGAAAGAAGAATAAAATTGTTAGAGACATCAGACAAACCTTACGCTTACGGAAATCAACTGTTTGGAACATCATTGAGAAGATGGAGAGCACTGGTGAGCTTACTAATCGCAACGGGACTGGCCGGCCAAGGAAGACCTCCACAGCTGATGGCAGAAGAATTCTCTCTACAATAAAGAAAAAAACCCAAACACCTGTCCGACAGATCAGAAACAGTCTTCAGGAGTCAGGTGTGGAATTGTCAATGACCATCGTCTGCAGAAGAATTCATGAACAGAAAGACAGAGGCTACACTGCAAGATACAAACCACTGGTTAGCTGCAAAAATAGGATAGCCAGGTTACAGTTTGCCACAGTTCTGTAAAAAGGTCTTGCGCACAGATGAGACGAAGATTAACTTGTATCAGAGTGATGGCAAGAGCAAAGTATGGAGGAGAGAAGGAACTGCGAAAGATCCAAAGTATACCACCTCATCTGTGAAACACGGTGGTGGGGGTGTTATGGCCTGGGCATGTATGGTTACTCAAGGTACTGGCTCACTTATTTCATTGATGATACAACTGCTGATGGTAGCAGAATACTGAATTCTGAAGTGTAATAGACACATCCTATCTGCTCGATCAAACAAATACCTCAAAACTCATTGGCTGGTGGTTCATTGCACAGCAAGACAATGATTCCAAACATCCTGCCAAAGCAACAAAGGAATTTTTCAAAGTTAAAAAATAGTGAAATCTTGAATGGCCAAGTCAATCACCTGATCTGAACCCAATTGAACATGCCTTTTATACGCTGAAGAGAAAACTGAAGGGGACTAGCCCCCAAAACAAGCATAAGCTAAAGATTTCTGCAATACAGGCCTGGCAGAGCATCGTCAGAGAAGACGCACAGCAACTAGTGATATCCATGAATCACAGACTTCAAGCAGTCATTGCATGCAAAGGACATGCAACAAAATACTAAACATGACTACTTTCATTTACATGACATTGCTGTGTCCCAAACATTATGGTTCCCTGAAAAGAGCGGGGGGGGAGGGGGAAGAGAGACTATGTATAAACACTGCTGTAATTTCTACATGGTGAAACCAAAATGTATAAAAATTGCTTTTATTAAAATCTGACAATGTGCACTTTAACCACATGTTTTTGTTTCTTTTACAAATCTCAAATAGTGGAGTAGAGGCAAATAATAAATGATGGGTCTTTGTCCCAAACATTATGGAGAGCACTGCATTTGCATTCAGTTTTGTTAAATGATTTAAAAACAGAACGAACATGCTATTGCCTTCATATCTTCAGTAGTAATGTTACATTAAATAATTTCCACCCATGACTTGTGCATTTTCAAGTACAATCAGCATTAATGCTGTGTCAGGTTCAAGCCATTTTTTACAGCTGTTTCTGAATGTACTTTGTTATCCTATGAATGCCTTTATTGTAAAATGACTGACTGAGAATTTACAACTTTCTAAAAAAAAAACGCTGATTAAGAAAAATGCGAAAACACATTTCTGTGGACATAACTTAAGAAAGAAAAATGAGAAAAGCCCTTTCAGCCCAAAGCATGCTCCTTTCTTGCCTAATCATGATGTTAACCCAATTTATTTAATCCCTTGAGGAAATATCTTGCCAAAATTCTTCATGTCTCCAAGAGCAGTCAAGCAAAATTTCAGAATTTCTCTCTAAAATTAAAGTCTTTGTTATCCATCTATGTCTGGTTGAGTGCTCTGGTATAATATTCCCATAATCCCAGCAGCTCTGAATATTTCATCATCGTGCTTCAAGAATTCTGACAGCCGTGTGCTCCTATGAAGAAAATGAGACAATATAATTAGTAAAAGTATGTATATGTTATCAACAAAAGTGCAATATAATGGATAAAAATATTAGGAATAAATGAAGATTAAAATCAATTAAAAAAAATAAACACTTGCATAGTTTGCCAACTTTTGACAAATATGAGATGTTAGATGATCACACTGGATCACAACAATGCCACGATAACCATATAACAATTACAGCATGGAAACAGGCCATCTCGACCCTTCTAGTCCGTGCCGAACACATAATCTCCCCTAGTCCCATATACCTGCGCTCAGACCATAACCCTCCATGCCCTTCCCATCCATATAACTATCCAATTTATTTTTAATCACATTACGAAACTATTTAACTCCACCACCTTCACTGGAAGCTCATTCCACACAGCTACCACTCTCTGTCTTTACTGAACAGAAACCTAACCCGTTATTTCATCAAATGTTACCGAAATACTGGGTGTGCAATCACATTAGAAACTATTTAACTGCTCCCACTATTACCACTTTGTTTCTGAACAGAAAGAATAAAATGTTACAACCTTCCACATTTTCAGGCCCGGGACCAAGTTGGATACAATATTGGATTGGTCACAAATGACAGAGGGCAGTTGTGGAAGGGTGTTTTTCTGACAGGTAGTCTGTGGCCAGTGGTGTTCCACAAGATACAAGACAAGATACATTTATTTGTACCAATTGGTACAGTGAAATGCGTGGTCACCATACAGCCATACGAATAAAAAAGAACACAACATACAATAGATTCCAACATAACATCCCCCCCCCACCCCACACAGCAGAATCAAAGTTCCCCACTGTGAGGGAAGGCACCAAAGTTCAGTCATCTTCCTCTGACGTTCTTTGATGTTCATCCGTGGTCGGGGCCTCCCAAGCCTTCCACAGTCGCCGCTACGGGTGGCCCGATGTTCAGGCCCGCTCGCCGGCATGATGGAACTCCGACGTCGGAACGGGAGAACAACCTCAGCAGCTTGGAGCTCCGAATCGGCCACTCCGATCAGTGCTGGGGCCTCTGTAGTTTGTGATGTATAAAAATGATTTGGATGAGAATGGAGGTGATTTGTTTAGTAAGTTTGCAGATGGCGTAAACATTTGTGGAGTTGTGGAGAATGAGTAATTTAGGTGGAGAAATGGTCAATGGAGTTTAAATCAGACAAGTGTGAGGTCATGCCTTTTGGGAGGTCAAATGCAAAAGGATAATAGACAGTAAAGGCAGGATATATAAAGGGATCTAGGGTGCAAGTCCACTGCTTCTTGAAAATGGCAATACATGGATAGTGTGGTAAAGAAGGTGTAGAGTATGCTTGCCTACATTGGATGGGGTAATGAGAATAAAAGTTGTGTTACAGCTATATAAAACCTTGATTCCTCCACATCCAGGGTATTAAGTCAACTTGAATACACAGTGCTGGAGTAGCTACAAGGAGGGAATAGACAAAGTTGGAGATTTTTCTCTGGAATGTTGGAGGCTGAGGGGCTACCAAATAGAAGAATATACAATTACCTATATTACTAAAACTGTTCTTGACCGGTTTTGGCGATCTGTGCTGCGATTTCCGAGAGAACGCCGCCACCTACGGCCGTCATTTTTGGCCACCTCGCTCAGAGCCCCCCTCCGCCATATGTGTGCCGTGGATATTTCCCGTCGATGAAATATGACAGAGAGATTAATGAATTTACAAAATTCTCCATTCTCTCTGCTGCCCCCGCTGGCAGCAGGGGGAAGGGACTATAAAACCAGGAAGTGGTGTGCCTCAATCAGTCTCTGCAAGTGGTGTGCCTCAATCAGAGCTCTGAATGACACTGACAAATGTCTACAGCACTGTGAGTACCCTTAATTTGGTTTGAAAATGAAAATATGGTTAGAGGTAAAAAAGCACTGCCTGCAAATGGTTGTTTGGGTTTTGGGTTGAAGTAAAAAGGCACTCTCTCCCCCCCCCCCCCCCCCCCCCCCCCCCCCCCCCTCCCCCCCCCCCCCCCCCCCCTCCCCCCTCCCCCCCCCCCCCCTCCCCCCCCCCCCCCCCCTCCCCCCTCCCCCCCCCCCTCCCTCCCCCCCCCCCCCCCCCCCTCCCCCCCCCCCTCCTTCTTTTCCCCCCTCCCCCCCCCCCGCCCCCCCCCCTCCCCCCCCCCCCTCTCTCCTTCCCCCCCCCCCCCCCTCCTCCCCCCCCCCCCTCCCTCCCCCCCCCTCCTCCTCCCCCCCCTCCCCCTCCCCCTCCCCCCCTCCCCCCCCCCCTCTCCCCCCCCCCCCCCCTCCCTCCCCTCTCCTCCTCCCTCTCTCCTCCTCCTCCCTCTCTCCTCTCCTCCCCCCTCTCCTCCTCCCCCCTCTCCCTCCTCCCCCCCCCTCCCTCCCTCCCTCCCACCCCACCCCCTCCCTCTCTCCTCCTCCCCTCCTCTCTCTCCCTCCCCCCTCCTCCCCTCCCTTCCCCCACCCTGTCCTCTCCTCCCCCCTCCTCTCTTCTCCCCTCCCCTCCCCCCCCCCCTCCCCCCCCCCCCCCCCCCCCCTCCCCCTCCCTCCCCTCCCCCTCTCTCTCTCTCTCCCTCTCTCTCTCTCTCTCTCTCTCTCTCTCTCTCTCTCTCTCTCTCTCTCTCTCTCTCTCTCTCTCTCTCTCTCTCTCTCTCTCTCTCTCTCTCTCTCTCTCTCTCTCTCGCTCTCTCTCTCTTGCCTCTTGCTCTCTCTCCCTCTTTCTCTCTCTCTCAATATTAGATGACAGATTTGACTTCTGCTTTCCAACCAAGTACCTAGCCTGCCACAAGGATTAACAGAGGTGAGGAGCTGAGAATGTCCCATGTTTACCTCGTTATCATGACATTGTCAGTTTGCATTTATTGCAGATGCGGATTCAGTCACATCCTCAACAGGGAAGCTTGAAAATCCCAGGTACAAGTCAACCGGGCAAAATGGTTTCTTATGTCTTATTTTCTGACCTTTAAGATTAATTCCGTCTTAAGAGAGGGTAGTTCAATACTTGGAAATACAATCAGGTCCTTCATTATTTTCATTCTATATGTTGTTGCCTATCAAAGCCAGCATACAATGCTTATCCTTTGTTACTCTGGAAAGATGACGATGGATATACTTATTAATCCTAACTAGCTAGAGGACTGCAGAACTTTAACCAAGCAACATCAGCTTGTTAATTTTGCAGAGTTATCATGGTTTTCACTGTGATCTGGTTTCAAGCCTAAAATATCCAGTTTTATTCGTGTTGTGCCGGTTTGATACAACAAAAATTCCTCAGAGCATTGTGATGAACAAGTCAAGTCAGTGTGGGAGTAATTTCACAAATAAGGCAGTTTGGGTAAACAGAGTACATTACCCTCCCGAAAGGACATGAGAAAATTAGTTCACAATCTATCAAATTCATCTCCACAGTTATTAATAATAGACATTTTCCATAGAATCAATATAGAAAGTATGAAGAGAAGCAAATGTGTTCTCTGGATTACTGGTGTGGCTTCGTAACCAAATACTAATCAAGTAGTGTTTTTGAAGTTTTTGAACATTTTCTGACTATAATTAAAAGAATAGTAAATAAAGTGACATACACCATGACAACACTAATTTCTGTTTCAGAACTCTAATTTTAGATACATAGACATTAGGTGCAGGAGTAGGCCATTTGATAGCAATGGTACAACATTTTGAGATTTAAAAAATCAAGTCTGCAATTTATCCCATCAGATAATTCACTTTCCATATCTTCAGTTTAAAAAAAGTTATGGACATTTTCATACTCGGAAATTAGCATCTTGTTCAATTTTGGCTTTGTAAACTACAGGTTTTTGCTCTTCAAACCACGCATGACATGCCTTTCTGCCCACTACTTTCCCATTAACAATGTCCTGTAGATTCCATTTCTTAAGAAAAGGATATATTTTTTAAATAGCCTAAGTATCCAAATAACAAACTAATCCCATTCACACAGGAATTCACAATATAACATGATTTTTAAATCATGAATTTATATGCCAGATGGAAGGAATTTAATGTTTAATTCCCATAAATGAATCCAGAAACATCCTCTCAAAATATAATGAAAATTATTGTTTTTTGGCACAATACATGTGACTCAAACTGTTGAGAATATTTAGTTTAAAAATAATGATCATGGAGAGAGAATAACACAAAATATAGACAAATTGTACTATGACATGGCTTATGACATGATTGTACAAAAAAATGGGCATTTTAATCATCTTGCTTCTGGAACGCGATCGATTGGAACATTTGCGGTGAATTTGAACTCAATATCGGCAGGAAAAACACTGCCGGTTCGTATGGGGCCCAAATAACATTTTTTGCAAAGTAAAATTAGATTAAAGTCATCCCAAGAAGCAAGATTATATGTAAAATACACGACTTACTCACCCTTTGTTTTGTCCCGTTCTTGCGATCCGCCATATTGTAGGCGTTGAGGGCATTAGAAGTCGCTTTTCATTTTAATCTAATTATTAAATTGTTCAGCTAATTTTATTTTAAATGTAGCGCAAAAGGAAGTCCGATCGATTTTTCATCAGCAGCTAGCAGCCCGAGGATGTCGCTTGAGACGCTTGCTTAACATAATGCACTCACATAAATCTCATGACCAAGAGTTATCTATCATTTCACTGGACGCAGAAAAAGCATTTGATCAAGTAGAATGGGATTATATGATTAAAGTATTGCAAAAATTCCAAATGGGAGAGAACTTCATCGCATGGATAAAATTATTATATAACAAACCCACGGCTAGAATACTAACTAATAATATACTATCCACAAAATTTGAATTATCAAGGGGTAATAGACAAGGATGTTCACTATCACCGCTGTTATTTGCTTTGGTAATTGAACCCCTTGCTGAAAAAATAAGAACGCACCCGGATATTTATGGTTATAATACAAAACACTCAAATAACATAATATCTTTATACGCCGATGATGTACTATTGTACATCACAAAACCACAAATTAGTATACCAAACATATTAAATTTAATTGAGGACTTTGGATCCTTCTCAGGATATAGAATAAACTGGAACAAAAGTGAAATTATGTCGATAAAACCCAAAGACTCAACACACCTCCGGAAATTCCCCTTTAAAATAGCCACAGAAAAATTCAAATATCTGGGAATTGAAATTACTAGAAACTACCATGATATGTTTAAAGCCAATTATAATCCCTTACTTAAGAAACTAAATAATTTGATTAAATTCTGGAAAACACTTCCGATGTCCCTAATAGGCAGAATAAACGCTATAAAAATGATCTTTTTACCACAAATCCTATACCTATTTCAATCAATACCTATATATCTCCCAAAAAAGTTTTTCAAAAAATTGGACTCAGACATTACAAATTTTATATGGGATTATAAATCCCATAGAATACAAAGAGCACACCTTAATAAACGAAAAGAGTTGGGTGGTCTAGCGCTCCCTAACTTTATGTATTATAATTGGGCAGTAAATATTAAAAATATGATTCACCTGCTGGACAATTCTGCCCAGCAGGTGGACTGGATTGTAATGGAAAGAGAGGACTGCTCTCCGTGTAATATAGGAGCAACTCTCCTCTCACCAATACATCTGAATAACAAAAATTATAATAAAAATCCAATTATACATAACACAATTAGAACATGGAAACAAATAAAACAGAATCTAAAATTAAGAAACCTATCTCTTTTAATACCAATAGTTAATAATCCATCGTTTAAACCATCAATTATAGACAAATCATTTATACAATGGGAAAGAATGGGAATCAAAACGCTCGAAGATCTGTATGAATTGGGAAAATTACTATCATTTCAACAACTACAACTGAAATATAATTTGAAAAATAATCAATATTTTAAATATCTTCAAATTCGTGATTATCTGAAAAAATACACAATAGACTATCATAATATGCCTACAGACTTACTGGATGAAGCAATGAAGACAAAGGCGGAATCAGCGAATCTAATATCGTACTTATATAACATCCTCTTAATATAGAAATACCCACAACTGATGGAATTAGAAGAGACGGGGAACAAGAATTAGCTATAAAAATTTCAAAAGAGAGCTGGGATAAACACTTATTACAGGTGCATAAATGTTCGATCAACGTACGACATACTCTCATCCAATTCAAAACATTACATAGACTATATTATTAAAAAACTAAAATAAATAAACCCTTCCCTAATGTCTCACCCATCTGTGATAAATGTCTGTGTCAAGAAGCTACCCTAGCGCATTCTTTTGTTTTTTGTACAAAAATACAAAAATTCTGGAATGAAATATTTGACATCTTTACAAAATTAATTAAAATAAAACTGGTACCAAAACCAGAATGGATTATATTTGGAATATCGGAAGGTAACCCTGAACTAAACGTGTTTCAGAAGAATTTACTCAATTACGGGCTAATAATGGGAAAAAAGCTTATACTTAAATTCTGGAAAAATGCGCCTACACCAACAATAACATTGTGGATATCAAATATGTTTGAAACATTACATCTGGAAGAGATGAGATTCCCCTTAGCAGGTAAACCAGACCATTTCCAAAAGACGTGGTCTACGTTTTTGGAACTATTACAAGCATAAGGTGCAATAGTAATTTTTAAAATAAATAAATAAATAAATAAATAAAAGGTACCAGGATCTGGCAACAGGGGGGCAAAACAACAAAAACAGACTTGGTTGGTAGTCCCCTTTCTGCGGAGTTTAATGTTATAATAGAGCGATTGTTTCTCCTTTCTTTTTCCTTCTTTTCTAGGGTCTTCTTTCTTTCTTTACTTCCTTCTCTAACTTCTTTTCTAAGGGGCTTTCTTTTCCCAACACTCTCCTGCACCTTCACGACTCTTGCGCACTTTCTTTACTTTCTTTACTTCTACCTTTTTCTTAAATCTCAAAAAATGAACCGGTACAAAAAATGTATTAAGACATATGTGTTGTGTAGTATTGTAATTTACCGTACTTCTAATTTTTAAAAATAAATAAATAAATAAATAAATAAGAAGTCCATTTTCATTTAAATCTAATTATTAAATTGTCCAGCTAATTTTTTTTAAAATGTAGCGCAAAAGGAAGTCCGATCGATTTTTCATCAGCAGCTAGCAGCCCGAGGATGTCCACCTCCGACAGGCAGTACAAAACGGCATTTTAATCTCGCCCGCCCCCTTCAAAGGCGCCAAAGTCGTGCACACATGCCAGTGGCAGAACTGCAGCGCCACTGAAGGTAAGTATTGTAACATCGCTACATTTGACCCTTTGAGCCAGCACCACCATTCAACGTGATCATGGCTGATCATCCACAATCTGTACCCCATTTCTGCTTTCTCCCCATACCCCTTGATTCCGCTAGCCCTAAGAGCTAACTCTCTTTTGAATGCATCCAGTGAATCGGCCTCCACTGCCTTCTGACTCACAACTCTCTGTGTGAAAAAGTTTCTCATCATCTCAGTTCTAAATGACCTACCCCTTATTATTAAACTGTGGCCACTGGTTCTGGACTCCCCCAACATCAGGAACATGTTTCCTGCATCTAGCATGTCCAATCCCTTAATAACTTTATATGTTTCTGTAAGTTACCCTCTCATCCTTCTAAATTCCAGTGAATACAAGCCCATTCATTCCGTTCTTTCATCATATGACAGTCCCGCCATCCCGGGAATTAACTTCATGAATCTACAATGCACTCCTTCAAAAGCAAGAATGACCTTCCTCAAATTAGGGGACCAAAACTGCACACAATACTCCAAGTGTGGTCACACTAGGGCCCTGTGCAACTGCAGAAGGACCTCTTTGCTCCTATACTCAACTCCTCTTGTTATGAAGGCCAACATGCCATTAGCTTTCTTCACTGCCTGTTGTACCTGTTGTACCTGTACTCTTACTTTCAGTGACTGATGTACCGGGATACGTGGAAACAGGCCCTTCGGCCCACCGAGTCTGCACCGACCAGCAATCCGCACATATTAACACTGCACTACACACACTAGGGAAATTTTCTTTTATATTTATACATTTATAGCAAGCCAATTAACCAACCAATCTGTCTTTGAAGCTCTACTGGAAGATAATTTAAAAAACTAAGATTTTGGGAATAAATGATGCAATGAATTCTATTAAGAAAATAGAATTTCCTATGATCTCTCTTGGCTAATTATTGGATTTCATAAATCTTGAATCAGAAATGTTGTAGTCTTGATGGATTATAATGGAGGAAGGAATGAATAGCAATAGAATTCAAGTATTTATAAAATACTTGAAAGTGTGCTGATTAGTGGAGTGATCTTTGCTCCAGTAAGCTGGAGAAGTATGTCAATACAATGTTCCAATTGCCTCCATGATTTTCCATTCTTTCCTTTGAGTCTTTCTTCAATTCATGCAGTATGCACTATATGCAGAATATTAACTATTTGTGAAAACCAATATGAATTGAGTTACAGCATCATGGAAACAAGCCCTTTGGCCCAACTTGACCATGTTCATCAAGTTGTCCCATCTATGCTAGTCCCATTTGTCTGCATTTGGCTCATATCCCTCTGTATTTAATTACTCAGTATGTTCACAAACCATAATTCTCTTGACTTTATTGTATGAAATTAATAAGTAGCTGTGTCATATTTTTTATTCTTGTGTTTTTCATTGCATAAAATTGTTTCTTAATCTGGTGTACTTCATCTTTCTTTTAAATGGCCGGATAGAATTAACTGTTTCAGATTGTTATTAACTGTGGATATTGTTCATAATCAAAGCTGCCAATTTTAACCATCAACACCAAAACTCTTTAAATTTAAAATGTTTTGCTCTCTTTTATGGAGAAAATAAGCATGGCTTCATAAATTACATCAAGATAAATTTCATCAAGATTAAGGAGGCCTGTTTTGATAGGATTCTTAAAAAGATTAATCGTCTGCTGAATAAAATATTATGATAGGAAGAGGATGTAATAATGTTAATTAGTATCCATCAATTCTTTCTCTGTATAAGTGTCACTAAGTAAAATTGTACTGCATACAATTTTTTCAGCAATTGAAAATCTTTTCCCCAGAGTAGAACATTATGAAGATCGTTCCTATCTGTCCAGAAGCCAGGCAATTCTGGACACGAGGCAATAAACTAAACTAATCTAACCTAAACAGAAGCCCATGAAGAGATTTCTGTGACAACGGTGCGCAAGGTGTTTCCATCGCCATCCCTCGGATGTGTTGGAAGGAACAGCAGTTGCTGGTTTAAATCGAAGATAGACACAAAAAGCTGGAGTAGCTCAGCAGGTCAGGCAGCAGCTCTGGAGAGAAGGAATGGGTGACGTTTCGGGTCGAGACCCTTCTTCAGACCATTCTTCAGACTGCCCATCCCTTGAATGATTGCAGGGGAACATGGACTATGTTATCAGAGAAACACTGTCGCTGGGCATTTCTAATGCATCCTGTTTTTTTTTATATTGCAGAGTCAAAGTTGTACTCTTACCAGATGTACCAAAAAGTAACAGAAAGGCCACAGAAGGCTGTAGAGACCAAATCAGTGAATATTTTTAAGACAGAGATAGATAGATTCTTGATTAGTACAGATGTCAGAGGTAATGGGGAGAAGGCAGGAGAATGGGGTTAGGAAGGAGAGATAGCTCAGCCATGATTGAATGGCAGAGTAGACTTGATGGGCCGAATAGCCCATAGTAAATCTACTATTCCTTATGGCCTTTATGAGAAAATGGTCTTTAAGAGAAAATGCTGAACAATGAGTTAACATGTCAGATTGAGATCTGACCAACCTAACATGTTAACCCATTTACTCTTTCCACAGATGCAGCATTTTCTCTTTTAAATTTCAGAAATCCAGCATCTGTTTTTTTATTGTTCAAGACCACTAAAGATACTCTTGAGTCAATTGATAATGAAATGTCAGATGACAAATCTATGTCTTCAAAAGATAAAATTCCAAACTGAACCCCAAGCAAAATGACAGCTGTTTCTATTCACATTACGAGCAAATACAAAACAGCTCTTCAAACTTCATCAATGCCACTTGTGATTAAAAAAATAGACTTTAAGCCCATATTGCATTTTCAACTTGTCTGTTTGCATCACCAAAAACAGCCAGCTTGAGGATAATTTGGTTAACTGTGTGCAGTTTCCAGAAAATGCATATTTCATTATTCCAGTGGAAAGTCAATTAATATGCAGCAGATGGTAGCTCTTGAAACATATTTTTTCTAATCAAATTGCAAAAGAACCAATTGCCGTTTTGGTTTCACTTTAAATGACTGCATGAAGGATACTTAGCCATCTGCACTCAGACCAAAATATGGACCACACCTTAGTGTGCCAACATTAATAGCATGTGTGTTAATATTGGCTAAATGAAAGACACCATAAAATGGAAGATCCCTGCACTTGTCAGAGTTGCTTAATCCCTGTCAGCTGAACTTTACAGGTTTTGATTGGTGCCAGCCAGCTCAGACTGGTATGCAGGATGGTGAGGGGTCCAGGTGTTCTCCCTGTTTCTCTTAAATTGATAACATGTATAGCAGTTTTGCAAATGAACCTTAAATGCATCTTTTCGATTGGATCGGTCAAAAGTATTGTAAATAATATAAATAATGTTGCAAGACAGTCATCCTGTTACTTGATGGTTGGTTGAACTGTTGAGCCTTGGAGAAACTGTTTGAATCTCAGGACACATGTTTCAATGTTTGTTCTTGTTTGCTTCCTTCTAGAGCTTTTTTCTTATACAATGTATTAGCCACTGTATTACTGGGTTAGGGAAATGTCTGTCATGTATGGGGTTAATCGATATCTGTAATTGGATTGTAAAGAGACCACCCCCATGTGGTTCGGCCCCTCAAGGTCCGGGGACCTATAAAAGTCCGCTGCCACGAGGTCCTGCGTCAATCTTCTGGGAGAGCGCTTAGGACTGCGTGACCTTCTGGAGTGTCTCTGAGCGAGGGCTAGAGGGCTTGATCAGGCATATACGAGGATCGAACGGTAGTTAGGTATAGTGATTGAATTGTAATTGTGCTTTATCAAAATAAAGATTAGTTGTGCAAGTGCTTGATTCAGTTGTTTTTGATTGAAACTAGACTGGGGGGAAGCTTAGAACGAGCTATTTACATGTGTGCTCTTTAGAACTGTTAAACAGAATAATCTGGTGGGTAGAATCTTATGGTGGACACTGCACTACCATTTTAGCATTGTATAAATAAGACCATGGGTTGATGATACAAAAGTGGATGGTTTTGCAGATAATGAAGATGGTTGTGAAAGATTGCAGCAGGATCTGGATCGATTAGCCACTTGGGCTAAGGAATGGTTGATGGAATTTAATACAGAGAAATGTGAAGTGTTGCATTTTGGGATGTCTACAAGGGCAGGGCCCTAAAGAATGAATGGTAGGCCTCTGGGGAGCGTTGTAGAACAGAGGGATCTAAGAGTGCAGGTGCATGGTTCCTTGAAAGATAAGTCGCAGGTAGATAAGGTATTCAAAAAGGTTTTTGGCACATTGGCCTTCAGCAGTCAGAGTATAGAGTATAGAAGTTGGGTGGTCATGTAGCAGTTGTATAAGACGTTGGTGAGACTGCATTTAGTATATTGTGTTCAGTTTTGTGCACCATGTTATAGGTAAGGTATTGTTAAGCTTGAAAGGGTTTAGAGAAGATTTACGAGAATGTTGCCAGGACTAGAGGGTGTGAGCTATAGGGAGAGGTTGAGTAGGTCTCTATTCCTTGGAGCGCAGGAGGATGAGGGGTGATCTTATAGAGGTGTACAAAATCATGGGAGGAATAGTTCTGGTAGATGCAGTTTCTTGCCCAGAGTAGGGGGATTGAGCACCAGAGGACATAGGTTCAAGGTGAAGGGGAAATGTTTTAATGAGAATCTGAGGGGTAACTTTTTCACACAAAGGGTGGTGGGTGTATGGAACAAGCTGCCAGAGGAGGTAGTTGAGGCTGGGACTATCGCAACCTTTAAGAAACTGTTACACAGGTACATGGATAGGACTGGTTTGGAGGGATATGGACCAAGCGCAGGCAAGTGGGATGTGTAGCTGGGACATGTTGGCCGGTGTGGGCCTGATTCCACACTTTATCACTTATGATTATGATTCTATAACTCTATGATTCAACTTTAGAGAGTCAGAATGTTTAATGGTCTTGTGCACCAGGATTAAAACAATAGAATTCTTACTTGCTGCAGTTATACATGCACATTAAATCAATCCACACAAGAGATAAATATACAATAAATTATTACTTATTGTAGGCAAACCCGACCATGATAGTGCAAGCAAAAATACATGCTCCAATGTAATAAAGCCCTTTGACCCAGAAATAACAAAACCTTGTGGAAAATACTAGCCACATTTGGCAACACTAAAATATACATCAAAGTCCTAAGATGTCCACATAATTGGATGGGCTGCTAGTGGAAAATATACAGCCAGTTTACACATCCAACTGTGGTCAAATATTTTACATTGACCCTAGAGTGACACAGTGGTGCAGCTGTTAGATCAGTTACTTCACAGCACCAGTGACTCAGGTTTGGTCCTGATCTTGGGTGCTGTATGTGGGGAGGTTGCATCTTCTCCTTGTGGCTGAGTGAGTTTCCTCCAGGTCCTTTCGTTTCTTCACACATCCCAAAGAGGTGTGGGTTTGAAGATTAATTAGCCTCTGTAAATTGCCCTCAGGATGTAGGGAGTAGATGAGAAAGTGGGATACATAGAACTAGTGTGAATGAGTAATTGATGGTCAGCATGGACTCGGTGGGCCGATGGGCCTGTTCCATGCTGCATCTCTAAATTAAACTGAACTTCAATTTTGTTCACTATTTACTAGACAGTAATCTTAGTGTTTCACCAAACACTTCATTACCCCTTCGATCAATATGGAATACTTAAGGGGCCAATTACCTTGAGCATTTAAAGATCACATTTCCAAGGCAATCATTATTATCTTCAAACACACAGAACTGTCCCAGGGGGAAAAGGTGACCTGTTGTGCCAATGACAGCTGGAAATTGGTCTGAGTTGACCCAATTATGCTTTTCCTTGTGTGTGTGCGTGTGCATGTGTGTGTGCGTGTGCATGTGTGTGGGTTTATGTGAGTGTGTGTACATGTGCGTCTGCCTGTGCATGTGCATGTGCATAAACGCGTGTGGGTGTGTGTGTGTGGGAGGAGTGGGTGGTGGATGGTGGTATAACTGGGTATTATATGGGTAGGATGTAGTTGACCTCCCATGAGTTGGCTGACAAAATGGTATGCTCATTTTTACTGTACGTACTGGTCCAAAGGTGAAGTTGCAGTCTCAGATTAATGGATGTCCAGACTAGGCAAAGCCTCCCGGTTACTTAGATCATAAAACATAGAACAGTAAAGCTCAGGAACAGTCTCTTCAGCACACAACGCCTGTTCTGAACTTGATGCCAAATTAATCTAATCCTTTCTGTCTGCTCATGATCCATATCTATCCATTCCCTGCATATTTCTGTGCCTATCTAAAAGCATCTTAAACACCACTGTCCTATCTACTCCACAACCATCCCTGGCAGCGTATTCCAGCCACTACTATTCTGTGTAAAAAAAACTCACCACGCACATCTGTTTTAATTTCTCCCCCTCTTATCCTAAACCTATACCCTCCAACCTTTGAGCTTTCTACCCTGGGAAAAATACTCTAAGGTCTACTTTTGTCTACCTCTGCCTCTCATAATTCTATAAATCTATCACCAGGTCTCTCCTGAGCCTCCCATTCTCCAGACGAAAAAAAAATCACGTTTGTCCGAGGTCTCGTAATAGCTAATACCCTCTAATCCAGACAATATCTTGGTAAACCGCTTCTGTATTCTCCCCAAGGCCTCCGCATACTTCCTGTAATGGGGCAATCAGACCTGCACACAATACTCAAAAGGATGCTAAACCAAAGTTTTGTCAACATTTCCTGACTTATTCACAATGCCCAAACCGATTAAAGCAAACATCTCATACTCCTTCTTTACCACTCTTTCTACTTGTTTTGTTACTTTCAGAGAGCTATGTACTTGAACCTTACGATCCATCTGTATATAATGCTGTTAGAGACCTGCCAATAAGTGTATATTTTTCCTTTTCATTTGACCTCCCAAAGTATAAACCTCACATTTACTTGAAATGAACCCCATCTGCAATTTCTGCCCATTGTTTTAGCGGATTGACATTCTGCAGTCTACTTTTTACGTCATCTGCAAATTTACGATACAATAGAACTTTATTGATCCCAGGAGGGAAATTAATCGGCCAACGGGCATAAAGCACAAGATACATGATAGCCACAGGGGGAAAAGGATCTCCTGTGGCATTCTGTACTGCATCTTTGTGGAACCAGTCGGTTGCTGAAGTCGACTCGCCAAAGTGGTGACCCCGTCAGTCTGATCGTTTATTCGTACTTCGAGCATGCAAGCCGCCGCTAACCCCGACGCCCATCTTCTCCAGCAAAATGCCGTGGGTCTGAAACTGCCCGTTTTCTGGGCGGAGCAGCCTCAAGTGTGGTTCACCCACATTGTGGCCCAATTCCAACTTACAAAATATAATTGCGGATGCCACCTGATATTTTTACGTGGTCGGGGCGCTTAGCCAAGAGACGGCCACCCAGTTGATGCCCTACCCGCAGGATCCTCCTGCAAACAGTAAGTACGAGGGCCTCAAAGTGCTGCTGCTCCGCACTTTTGGGCTCAGCTGCCACGATCCCGCCGCCCGCCTACTCCATATGGACAGTGTCGGCGATCGGAAGACGTACGCGTTCATGAGCGAGTTGCTCGCCCTGATGGACGGCCACCGAACCTGCCTACTGTTTGAGCAGGCCTTCCTAGAGCAGATGCTCGATGATATCCGCCTGCTCCTCGCTGTGTCAGGCTTCGCCGACCCCCTGCAGCTCGCCGAACGTGCCGACGAACTGTGGCTCGCCAAGCAGCAAGATGGCGGGTCCATCAATCGGTTGTCTGCACCCGTCCACCAGCAGCCGCGCAGAGACGTCCAACCCTCCGCTACCGTTGCCACGCCACAGCCGCCCACCAGAGACCGGGGTAAGCGCCAGTGGTGCTACTACCACCAACGCTGGGGTGACGAGGCCCAACGATGCCGCGCCCCCTGCTCATTTGCGGGAAATGCCTCGTCAGTAGAGGCTATCGCGATTGGCCAGAATCACTGCCTCTAGGTTCGCGACCTCTGTTCCGGACTTCATTTCCTCATGGACTCCGGGGTCGTCGTGAGCATCCTCCTTAGACGACATTCTGGTCACCAGCCACTCTCAACAGGAACACTGCACGCACCTACTGGTGCTGTTCCAGTGGCTCCCGGACCACGGACTGGTAATCAATCCCGCCAAGTGCCAGTTCGGCCTGTGCTCCATTTCCTTCCTGGGGCATCATGTCACCTCGCAGGGCATGACCCTGCTGCCCACTAAGGTGGAGGCCATTTGGCAGTTCCCTCGGCCGCTCAAAGGGTTGCAGGAATTTGTCGGCATGGTTAACTTTTACCATCACTTCGTGCCGGCAGCCGCCAGGATCATGCGTCCTCTGTTTCAGTGCCTCGCCGGTAAACCACGGGATCTCGTGTGGACGGCCGAGGCTGTGGCTGCGTTCGATGGGGCAAAGGAAGCGTTGGCCAAAGCCACCATGCTGGTGCGCCCGTGGGCTGCTGCCTCAACTGCCCACATGGTGGACGCCTCTGATACGGCTGTTGGCGGTGTGCTCGAGCAGTTCATCGATGGCCACTGGCTTTTTTCAGCCATCATCTGCAGCCCCCGGAGCACAGCTACAGTGCCTTCGACTGGGAGCTCCTCGCCCTGTACCTGGCTGTGCGGCATTTTCGGTATTTTCTGGAGGGCAGGCCACAAGACCCTGACGTTCGCCTTGGCCAAGGTGTCTGACCCCTGGTCTGCCTGGCAGCAGCGGCACCTGGCGTTTGTGTCTGAATTCACCACGGACGTTCAGCATGTGGCCGGTAAGCTCAATCTGGTTGCTGATGCTGTCTCGCCCTGCACTCTCGGCTGTGACGTCCGTGGACCCCAGCGTTTATTATGCGGGGCTAGCCGAGGCACAATGCACGGGTGGTGAGATGGTCAGATACAGAATGGTTGTGGTTGACCGACGTCCCTTTCGGCTCAACAGGGGTGTCGGTCCTTTGTGATGTGCCCACTGGGAGACCACGCCCTATTGTCCCCGTGAGTTGGCGGCGCTGGGTTTTCAACGCCATCCATGGCCTGACCCACCCTTCCATCCGGGCGACTTCCGTGCTGGTGGTGGACAAATTCGTCTGACAGGGCGTCCATAAGCAGGTCGCTGCTTGGGCCAGAGCCTGCATCCCCTGCCAGACGTTGAAGGACCAGCATCATGTGCGGGCACTGATACAAGATTTTGTGGTTCCTTCTTTCCGTTTCCTGTACATCCACGAGGATTTGGTGGGTCCACTGCCGCCATCTCACGGTGTCACGCATCTACTCACTGTCGTGGATCGTTTTAAGAGGTGTCCTGAGGCTATTCCGCTGACTGACTACCTCCACCACGTCTTGTACTTGGGCTCTCGCGGCCCATTGGATTGCTCGTTTTAGGGTGCCTGCGGACATTTCCACTGACTGGGGGGCTCAGTTCACTTAAGCCTTGTGGGCAGCTCTGGCGCAGCTGTACGGGGCACAGTTGCACCACACCACCGCCTATCACCCTCAGGCCAACGGGTTAGTGGAACGCTTCTGCTGGCATCTGAAATCGGCGCTGTAGGCGCAGCTCACTGGCCCGGACTGGGTCGACCAGTTGCCTTGGGTGTTGTTGGGCATCCGTACGGTCCTTAAAACGGACCTGGACACGCCGTCCGCTGAGCTGGTGTACGGCTCTCCGCTGCGGGTACCTGGGGAATTCCTTCCTGCGGCCGTTCCGGCGAGTCTTCAGGAGAAAGTGAGCGGCCTGCTTCCTGTTCCCACCTCGCGGCATGGGACAGCTCCGGTGTATGTGCCACCGGAACTTAAGAACTATCTGTTTGTATTCCTCCGCAGGGACTCACACCGGTCACCGCTGCAGCAAATTAATGAGGGTCCTTTCTGGGTGTTGCGCCCCAACGCCACAACTTTGCTGTTGGATGTCAGGGGCAAGGAGGAGATCGTCTTGGTCGCTTGCCTCAAGCCTGCCTACCTGGATGTCGATAGCCCGGTGGTGGTGGCTAAACCTCGTCGAAGGGGCCGTCTGCTGGTTATTCCGGTGGCACCTGTTGTGCCTGTCTCCCCTTCACCTGTTGTGTCTGTTTCCCCTACACCGTCACCGTTTCCTGGCTCTGTTTCGCCTGTCCCACGTGTATCGCCCTTCCCGTCCCTTGTTTCCACTCGGTCCGGTCGCCTTATCCGGCCTCCTGCTCGGTTCCGTACCTTGGGTTCTGGGGGGGAGGGGGTCCTGTAGAGGCACCTAGTGGTATCTTGGGGCATCACAAACCCTCGCTATTGGCTGACGCGGTCACGTGATCGTGGGAGTGTTTTTGCGGGTTTTTGTATAAGAATTCATTCTAGCTCCACCCTGCTCCAAGCTGGAGGATAAGACGGATGTTCGGCAACTGTGGCAGGGCTTGAATACCATCACCTCCTATAAGGCGAAACTAATTGTCAGCTCAATTGTCAGCAAAGATTCATTCACTGACGAGCTTCGTATTTTTGGCTGTTCAAAACGCGGTTGAGTAAATCGCTTTATTATCCTTTAAAATAAAGAATCTTACTTTACTCAATCGACCTGACTCGCCAAACTCCACCGTTTGAGGAGCATCCTCCCCTCCAAGACCATCTCCCATGAATCTACTAACTAACCCATCTATATTTTGTCCAAGTCATTTATATATAAGACAAACAACAGTAGTTCCAGAACTGATCCCTGCAGAACACCACTGGTCACATATTTCCAGCCAGAATAACTCCCTTCCACTACTATCCTCTGTCTTCTATGAGTAAGCCAGTTCTAAATCAAAACTACCATGTCACAGATGATCACATGCATCTTAATCTTCTGCATCAGCTTACCATGAGGGACCTTGTCAAATGCCTTACTAAAGACCATGTAGACCTCATCCACTGCTCTACCCTCAACAATGACAGTAGATCCTACAAATCCTCTCTAATACCTATCTACCACTGATGTGAGACTCTTCGGCCTATAGTTTTATGGGTTATCGCTATTCCCTTAAACAAATTAACGCATTTACAATGTCACCAGTCCTCCGAACTAGCCAGTTCCCTCTAATTTATCTGATCTTGGGAATGACACGCCGAAGCTTTACCCAGAAAAGGCTCCATGGAAAATAATGTAGGTTGGGACTTGATTAATTTCTACACACTTACCAGACATACTTCAGAAGGGCCACACAGTTTGGAACCCACAAATCTTTTTAATAATCTCTATACATTCTAGTATTTAGCACTCAAAGGAACATTAATCATTCATCATTCTACTATCTCTGGCAAAGCTGGTATCTCGAGTTCAGTCGAGTTTGGTTAAATTAAATTTCATTTCATGGTTAATTATAATTATTGCTAGGTCATAAACTGGCTGAGATATGCAACCATTTCTTGGAGCTCTTAGATTGATCTTTTAAGCACAAAGATTTCAATATTAATATCAATCAGAACGGTCTGCCACAGTTCATGTTCTTAATTGCTAGTTTTCTTATTTAACCATTAGGGTTTAAATGTAATTTTGAACTCTGTTCTTGACGGCCAATAAACATAGTACTAAGTTCATTTTTCATTTTTAAAAAAATGTTCTTTTTTTTTCAAATTTGAATTCCCTCAAGTATCAGGTGTTACCCAATGGGCCAAATGAAACATTCCGTTCCTGTACGAAGAAGACTCAAATCCATCAAACACTTTTATTCTGAAACTGCAGATGTTTAGTAATATAAATTCTGCAGGTGAATTCATGCTATTTAAACTCGCTTTATTTCCCCAATAACCAAAGATATTTACATTTTTAAATAGAATTCCCCCTCAGTGGTTAATGTTAAAATGAAAAAAAAAATTGAGATAAATATTCTAAAATAAAAATAAAAAGTCAACATCTTTGGTAAAGAAAAAAATCCTTAATAGTCTGCACTTTAAATATTTATTCCCCTGTTGTTTCAGCTTGTGGGGATTATTGACATTTTAATGAACAGCCTTGTATTAAAATAGTTCTAAACAATCTTCTGTGTAAAGATATTGCCTTTAAAATATATGCCTGTTAAATGGTTATTTATATAAACGGTTATTATTTGGTAATGATATTTCTTCCCACAGCTTTACCAAATATGATAACATATCAAATGAACCTGATAAGTGAATAAAATGAAGGAAATGAATTGTCATTCACTGAATTTGCTACATTGTCTCATACATATTTTTGTTCAGCAATGCTGAAGCGTTGATCCTTTCTTTATAACAATGCAACAAAGGATTACATTATGTGATAAAATGTAAACTGAATATATAGGTGGATGTTTGTCTGTAATTTCTCCAAATAGATTCATAGTCATAGTCATGCAGCAAGGAAACAGGCCCTTCGGCCCAACTTGCCCATGCCAAACAAGATGCCTCATTTACATTAGTCACACATGCCCATTTTCAGCCCGTATCCCGCTGAACCTTTCCTAATCCATGTACCTGTCCAAATGTATTTTAAATGTCGTTATAGTACCTGCCTCAACCACCTCCTCTGGCAGTTTGTTCCATATACCATCACCCTCTGTGTGCAAAAGTTTCCCCACAGATCCCTATTACATTTTTCCCCTCACATCTTAAACATAATAATAATAATAAATTTTATTTATTGGGCGCCTTTCAGACATCTCAAGGACACCTTACAAAGATTAACAGGAATATAAACATATAATCAGAATAAAATAAATAATAAAGACATCACAGAAACACAAATTAAAAACAGAATTCAGTCCAAAAACAAAAAATCAAAAACACAATGTGAAGAGAGAGCAGCGGCAGCTAAAGCGCGCCAGCGTCCACTCTCCCTTCACAGCAGCCATCTTGGACAAAGACTAACAGGATTACCATACAGACAAAAAATCATCCCCCCAACAATGGATACCACTGTGGGGGAAGGCACAATGTCCAGTCCCCAACCCCAAGTTCACCCCAAAGTCAGGCCTATTGAGGCCACCGCAATTGCCTCTACGGAGGCCCGATGTCCCTGGCCGTTCTCACCGGGTGGTGTTGCCCCTTCGGGAGAGTCCTCTCAGCGGCTGGGCCACCTGGAATGGCCGCTTTCTAGCTGGAGACCGCGGCTTCCGAAGCTGACAAGGCCGCGCCGGTTTGGAGCTCCCAGGCTCCCGATGTTGAAATCGGCGCCGCCCGCTCTGCTCCGCAGACCCGCAGCCCGGAGGTGTTGAACACGGCGGTCACAGCCCACCGGAGCTCCAACGCGTCGATCCAGCGCAGCGACCCAGGCAAGGTATCACCCGCTCTGCTCCACGATAGCTCTCCAGCGCTGTGCCGCCACCAAGGCCGAGGTGCTGGGCGGTCCCCGCCAGGAAACGGCGCTCCAAGCCCGCTGGTAGGCCACGAGGACGGGTCGACGGGCAGCCCGGAGAAAAAGCTGCCTCACCGACCAGGTAGGGACCTAGAAGTAAAATTGACCCCTACCCTCCACATTAAAAAGTCCATTTCTCCAAACATCACTAAACAGGACTCACTAAAAACTTTTTTAAAAAAGCGAATTAAAACGGAAGGCTGCTGGCTAGCAACCGTTCCCCAAGATGGCTCCTCCTAAGATTTCTCCCAAGACAACCCAGTCGTATTTGCCCTGCATTACACCAACAAGACATATGTGCTCTAGTTCTTGATTCTCCTACAGACTCTATGCATTCAATAGTCGATTAAACTGCAACATCCAATTAAATGGCTGTCTATTATTTATCAAATGTGAAAAATGGTTTCAATACCCATGTCATAGAGGGAGTGCAGAGACGGTTCACCAGACTGATTCCTGGGATGTCAGGACTGACTTATGAAGAAAGACTGGATAGACTTGGTTTATACTCTCTAGAATTTAGGAGGGGATCTTATAGAAACTTACAAAATTCTTAAGGGGTTGGACAGGCTAGATGCAGGAAGATTGTTCCCGAGGTTAGGGAAGTCCAGGACAAGGGGTCACAGCTTAAGGATAAGGGGGAAATCCTTTAAAACCGAGATGAGAAGAACTTTTTTCACACAGAGAGTGGTGAATCTCTGGAACTCTCTGCCACAGAGGGTAGTTGAGGCCAGTTCATTGGCTATATTTAAGAGGGAGTTAGATGTGACCCTTGTGGCTAAGGGGATCAGGGGGTATGGAGAGAAGGCAGGTATGGGTTACTGAGTTGGATGATCAGCCATGATCATATTGAACGGCGGTGCAGGCTCGAAGGGCCGAATGGCCTACTCCTGCACCTAATTTCTATGTTTCTATGTTTCTATGTCAGTCAAATAATATTGAAGCTACCACTCTATTTTCCACTCTGTTGAAATTCAAGTCACTGCAAATGGATGAGCAAAATGCCCATGTTGGTCATTTCCCCGTTTACAATAGTCCCACCTGTTCATTCAGAGATTGATAACCCACCACAACTACCCCACTTCCTTAATTCAGATGCGTTCCAGATATGTTTGCCATTGACATTGTCCGTTCTAAGGAGGGACTGAGTTTGGGGGAGACATGGAGATACAGTTTGACCATAGGAGTCACAGGAGGTTTGTCCCATTGTCCATAGAAATCATGGAGGAATAACTGAGGTATTTTGGCTTGTTTGTGACGAACTGTTGCAAGAGATAGATTCATTCAACGTCTTTGATTGAGAACGGAGTATGAGGGGGTGAAATAATCATGGCAGTGCTTTGGGATAGAGATGTGGATGATACTGGAAGAATGAACTGAGCCAATATCTTGCCATGGTAGAGAGAATGATTGGTGTTGTTGTCAGAAGTGAGAGGTAGGAGGTCAAAGATAATTGGTGTTAACTTTGGAAAAAACAATGAAATAAGCAGCATAAGATGGTGGGTTGATTGGCGTTCTGAACTTCCAAGTAAGCTGAGTAGGGAGAAGTGTGAGGAGAACTTCTGTGGGTATTCCTTATACCATCTTCAATCGAACATTACTGAACTTTATCTTGCACTAATTGCCAATATCCTGTATCTGTACACTGTGGACAACTTAATCATGTGTAATCATGTATCGTATTTCCACTGACTGGTTAGCATGCAACAAAAAAAAAAGCTTTTCACTCTAGCTCAGTATACGTGGCAATAAACTAAACAAAACTAAACTATTAGGATTGAAGGTCAATGTATTGTCGGGCTGGGAGTAAGAAGGCTGAAAGTTATGTAAAGGACTTATGTGACATGCAGTGCAATCCAGTGTGGTTTTGGGAAAGCTTAATTGCCTCAGGAAGGACAATTAATGATTGTCAACCTGGTCCATTGCTCCTAAAGGAGTTCTGTATGGGGATAAAATGATGATGTGCCACAAAGAACAAATTAGTTCTGGGCTACAAGAATGGTTGTTGCCAAGAAGGACAAATTATGATTTCTCCCAAGACAACCCAGTCGTAGTTTGCCCTGCATTACACCGACAAGACTGCTTGGTGTTAACATGAAGGTGTTCCACAAAGAATAACTTTTCTCAGGGCTGGACGAGTGGTTGGTGCCTGGAAGTGCTCAGCCAAATTTCTGGTGTAATCACAGAGGCATAGAGTCATACAGCGTGGAAACGAGCCCTTCGGCCCAACCTGCCCACGCCAACCAACATGCCCTATCTAAATTGGTCCCACCTACCTGCCTTCGGTCCGTATCCCTCCAAACCTACCCTAAACATGTACCTGTTAAAATGTTTCTTAAACATTGTGATAGTACCTGCTAAACATTACGATTATATCCACAAATGATTATCAGGACAATTTGGAAATTATTCTCTTCATATTTACACTGCAGAAATATCACTTTTAATTGTATGATGTTACAGGTGCACAACCTTTTATCCGGTGTTCCGGAAACCGAAAACCTCCGAAAACCGGCCATTTTTTCCAGGATGTCATCGGCACACCAAAGCTCGTGTTTGGCGCCAAACTTGACCCGAAACGACCCACGGTCAACCCAGGTCTGTACTACTGTAGCGGCTGCCTCCTCCCTGGAGACCGGGGAGACACTTAAAACATCTGTAAATCATTGCTTAAATGTTAGTCAGTTAGTTTGGAGGGCTTTTATGTGAAGGGGGGTTGAAGGGGTAAACTTTAATTCTTAGTCCCCTACCTGGTCGGAGAGACGGGGAGCGGTCAATGCCTTACCGGGTCGCCGTGCAGTAAGGTCCGCAGCGCTGTGGCCGCCAGCGGGCGGCGCCGGTTGTAGCTCCGACCCCGGCAACTCTACCCCTGGCTGCGAGGTGCTCCAAATCCACCGCCGCCCGCGGCTGGACGCCCCCCACCCCAGCTCCGCAAATGTTGGGAGTCGGCGGCGTCGCAGCGCTGGGATACCAGCGGGGAGCGGACAATGCCTTACCGGGTCGCCGTGCAGTAAGCTCTGCAGCGCTGGGATACCAGCGGGGAGCGGGCAATGCCTTACCGGGTCGCTGTGCGGTAAGCTCCAGGGCGCGGAGGCCGCCTTCTCCCAACATTCGCGGAGCTGGATTTGGAGCGCATCGCAGCCAGGGGTAGAGTTGCCGGGGTCGGAGCTACAACCGGCGCCGCCCGCGGCCGGACGGAGCCCCCCAGCTCCGCGATGTTGGGAGTCGCCGACCAGGTAGGGGACTAAGAATTAAAGTTTCCCCCTTCACCCACCCACCCCACCACCACCACCACATAAAATCCTTCCAAACTAACTGACTAACATTTATGCAATGATTTACAATGATTCCCCGGTCTCCGGGGAGGAGGCAGTCGCTCCAGACTTTTCAAGCCGCCCGCGCTACCTACCTAATCTACGCTAAAAATCTTCCATTCGGAAATCCGAAAATGTCCGAAATCCGACAAGTGTCTGGTCCCAAGGCTTTCGGATAAAAGGTTGTGCACCTGTAAATGTTAAGTGAATCAATGTCTTGCAAATGAATTTCAAGAGATGTTCTTTATTGGGTTTAACTATTACGTTCTTTGTTGCTGTTGAGAGACTAGTATTTAAATAGTTTCATTGTCATTGTAACACATTGCAAGACCAATTTACTTGTATATCTAACGCCAGTTGCCTTTTATATATAACATGGAACTGCAAATATGGACACAAAAGTTGAGCAGTTAACATTGACTGCTTGCGGCAAGCGCAACCAAACCGGAAGCGGTGCTGCGCGGGGGCTGCGCGGAGGTCGAGTGATCCCCGTACAGGGTCTGTCCCACCAGCATGCGGCTGCATGCGGTGAGCGCAACCAAACCGGAAGCGGGGGCTGCGCGGAGGTCGAGTGATCCCGTATGAGTTGACGTGAAGTTCAAGCGAAGTCCGCGGGAAGTTAGCGCGTGACGTACGGTGTAAAGACGCTACATGACCAAGGAAAGGAAAACTATGTGGAGCTACGAGTTCATGTCCCCCAGTTTATTATAACAGGTTCTTGTTCCATTCATTAAGAATTACTTGTCCATATCACATCTCTAAGTTACTTCAGCATTTTGTGTCTATCTGCCATGTAAACCAGCATCAGAAGGCTGTGTAGGACATCAGTGGATATTTTTAAGGCAGAGATAGATAGATTCTTGATTAGTACAAGTATCAGAGGTTCTGGGGAGAAGGCAGAAGAATGAGGTTTGGAGGGAGAGATAGATCAGCCATGATTGAATGGCGGAGTAGACTTGATGGGTCAAATGGCCTAATTCTACTCCTATCCTATATAACCTTATGACCTCATCTGCAGTTCGATCCTACACATGTAATATAATCATATAACCATATAACAATTACAGCACGGAAACAGGCCATCTCAACCCTTCTAGTCCGTGCCGAACACGTATTCTCCCCTAGTCCCATACACCTGCATTCAGACCATAACCCTCCATACCTTTCCCGTCCATATAACTATCCAATTTATTTTTAAATGATAAAAACGAACCTGCCTCCACCACCTTCACTGGAAGCTCATTCCACACAGCCACCACTCTCTGAGTAAAGAAGTTCCCCCTCATGTTACCCCTAAACTTCTGTTCCTTAATTCTCAAGTCATGTCCCCTTGTTTGAATCTTCCCTACTCTCAGTGGGAAAAGCTTATCCACGTCAACTCTGTCTATCCCTCTCATCATTTTAAAGACCTCTATCAAGTCCCCCCTTAACCTTCTGTGCTCCAAAGACTAAAGCCCTAACTTGTTCAACCTTTCTCTGTAACTTAGTTGCTGAAACCCAGGCAACATTCTAGTAAATCTCCTCTGTACTCTCTCTATTTTGTTGACATCCTTCCTATAATTAGGCGACCAAAATTGTACACCATACTCCAAAATTGGCCTCACCAATGCCTTGTACAATTTTAACATTACATCCCAACTTCTATACTCAATGCTCTGATTTATAAAGGCCAGCACACCAAAAGCTTTCTTTACCACCCTATCTACATGAGATTCCACTTTCAGGGAACTGTGCACAGTTATTCCCAGATCCCTCTGTTCTCCTACATTCTTCAATTCCCTACCATTTACCATGTACGTCCTATTTTGATTTGTCCTGCCAAGATGTAGCACCTCACACTTATCAGCATTAAACTCCATCTGCCATCTTTCAGCCCACTCTTCCAACTGGCATAAATCTCTCTGTAGACTTTGAAACTCTACTTCATTACCCGCAACCCCACCTATCTTAGTATCATCTGCATACTTACTAATCCAATTTACCACACCATCATCCAGATCATTGATGTACATGACAAACAACAGTGGACCCAACACAGATCCCTGTGGCACCCCACTCGTCACTGGCCTCCAACCTGACAAACAACCATCCACCATTACTCTCTGGCATCTCCCATTCAGCCACTGTTGAATCCATCTTGCCAGCACACCAAAAGCTTTCTTTACCACCCTATCTACATGAGATTCCACTTTCAGGGAACTGTGTACAGTTATTCCCAGATCCCTCTGTTCACCTGCATTCTTCAATTCCCTACCATTTACCATGTTTTACATAATTGTATTCTTATAATTATTATTTTACATAATTGTATTTTGACATTTATAGTAACTGTCAGCTCATTCTTTGTTAATAAACCACATTATTCTGTAGCCCTGTCCAGGTAGTTTGCATTAAGATAAAACTCAAGACCATGAAGTGGTCAATCTCTTTAGCCATTGTTCTTTCTGTAGTGTGATGTAACACACAGTTTGACATAATTATTAAATTAACCTGCTTCACTGTATTGCAAACAGAGTTGCTGCTAAACCAAATGTTGTTGCATCCCAGCAAAATGCTTTCTATGGTGCACCTGGAGAAGTTGGAAGAGCATTGGAGAGATGTAGGAGTTCTTTAGACTTCTCAGGATGTAAAGGCATTGGGGCTATATTGGCCGTAACCTCCAGGACAGATTGTTGCTAATATTTACACTTGGGAACTTGGAGATATCTGACCAAAGTTGTCCAGATTACAATTATTTAAAAAACTGCCAGTTGACACAAAATGATACCGTCAAATTGAAACAACAAATTCAAAGGATGATGCAGCAACAGACACGGAAAGGAAAGATAGTCACCTGAAATGGTTAAATTCAATATTAAATCCTGAGGTTTGTAATGTAGCTCATCAGAAGATAAGATGCTCTTGCTTAAGGTTACACTGTGCATGGCAATGTTGAAAGTCGAAGACAAAGAGGTCAAAGTGTGAATGGGACGGAAAATGTAATTGAGAAAAGACTGGAATTTCAGGACTGCTTTTGCAGACTGAACGGAAATGTTCTGCACAACCCACGTACTTTGAAAAATAGCTTTTGCAAACTGGTCCTTCTGGGACTACAGCTTCCTCAAGATCACAATGATTTCAAAAATCCTAAGGCTCCAGTCAATTTCTTTGTTGCCTGTTGTTTAAAAAGCACCTCATAACGCGTAAGAGATTTGAAACATCAGCAAGTGGGTAAGCTAGCACAAAGACAAAGCACATTTTAAGATATTGTTGCTGTTAGTGTTTGAAATGTTCAGTATATTTTGGTGAACATATTCGCCAGCATAAAAATGAGAACATTCATTTCTCCAAAGCTTTCACATTAATGGTGTTAATGATGACCAGAGATAGCAGGTGGAGTGGTGCCCAGAAATTCATCAGTTACTGTAGTACGAACCATGCTATTGGCAATAGTTATGTATTCTTCCCTGTTTCCAAAAGTTAAAGAAATCATTCTTTGGACATGGATCAAACTATGTAGATGCCACTGCTGCCTGGAGATGAATTTCTAGATTTATAATTCATTAAAAAAAATCCCACATGCTTTGACAGTGAGTGCTTGGAGGCAAACAGCCAGTAATAAAGTACAAAGACTTAATTTTATCCAAATCATAATCAAATAAATAATGTGGACCACCATTTCTCTGGCTGATGGATAAACACTCCTATGTTCTTGCCCTCTTCTACACCAGTGTCCCGTTGTGTGCAAAGATGGTCCTTCAATTATGATTGAAAATCAAACTAAAATGCAGATGCTGTAATTCTGAAACAAAAACTGAAAATGCTGGATGCACTCAGCTAGTTAAACTTCATCTGTGGAAAGAGTAACAAGGTTAATATTTTAGATCAAAGCCCCATGGTCTAGTTCTGCATCTCCAATACAAATTGAAAGGTCATATGTGATAAGAACAGATTTAGGGCATTCGACCCATCAAGTCTGCTCCACCATTCAATCATGGCTGATCTATATCTCCCTCCTAACCCCATTCTCCTGCATTCCCTCCATAACCCCTGACACCTGTACCAATCAAGAATCGATCTATCTCTACCTTAAAAATATCCATTTACTTGGCCTCCACAACCTTCCATGGCAAAGAATTCCACAGATTCATCACCCTCTGACTAAAGAAATTCCTCCTCATCTCCTTAAAGGCTCGAAGGGCCGAATAAAGGAATATCCTTTCATTCTGAGGCTATGACATCTCATGCTAGACTCTGCCACTAGAAACATAGAAACATAGAAATTAGGTGCAGGAGTAGGCCATTCAGCCCTTTGAGCCTGCACCGCCATTCAATATGATCATGGCTGATCATCCAACTCAGTATCCCGTACCTGCCTTCTCTCCATACCCTCTGATCCCCTTAGCCACAAGGGCCACATCTAACTCCCTCTTACATATAGCCAATGAACTGGCCTAGACTACCCTCTGTGGCAGAGAGTTCCAGAGATTCACCACTGTCTGTGTGAAAAAAGTGCTTCTCATCACTAGTGGAAACATCCTCTCGACATCCACTCTAATCAAGCTTTTCACTATTCAGCAAGTTTCAATGAGGTCCCTCCTCATCCCTCTAAACTCCAGCAAGTACAGACGCAGTGCCGTCAAATGTTCATCATATGTTAACCCACTCATTCCTGGGATCATTCTTGTAAACCTCGTCTGAACCCTCTCCAGAACCTGCACATCCTTCCTCAGATATGGTGCCCAAAATCGCTCACAATAGTCAATAGACAATAGACAATAGGTGCAGGAGTAGGCCATTCGGCCCTTCGAGCCAGCACCGCCATTCAATGTGATCGTGGCTGATCATCCCCAATCAGTACCCCGTTCCTGCAGTCTGAATGCAGCCTGACCAGAGCCTTATAGAGCCTCAGCATTACATCCTTAGGTTTGTTTTGTAGCCCTCTTGAAATAAATGCTAGCATTGTGTTTGCCTTCCTTACTACTAATTCGACTAGCAGTTAACGTTTTGGGAATCATGCACGAGCACTCCCAAGTCCCTTTGCACCTCCAATTTCTGGATTCTCTCCCCATTTAGAAAATAATCTACGCCTATATTCCTACTACTAAAATGCATGACTCTACACTTTGCTATACTATATTCCATCTGCCACCTCTCTGCCCATTTTCCCAACCTGTCAAGTCCTTCTGCAGAGTCCCTGCTTTCTCTAAACTACCTGCCCCTCCACCAATTTTTATATAATCTGCAAATTTAGCTACAAAGCCTTCAACCCCCTCATCCAAATCATAAATATACAACTTGAAGAGTAGCAGCTCGAACACTGACCCCTGCAGAACTCCGCTAGTCACTGGCAGCCAACCACAGAAAGCCTCCTTAATGCTAGGATTCAGCCCAGCTGCCATAAATCCTAACTCGATGCAGCATTTGTTACGACCTATAACAAAGAGAAAAAGACAGGGATTAATAACTGTGCTATCGTTCATTCAATTATTTTTAATAGTTATCAATCTCAATTTGGTAATATTGTATAGAAATGTCACACAGACAGGTCACACAATGGGTCTTTAGCCTTAAATGTTACCTCTGTTTCTTTTTCCACACATGCTGCTAAATCTGAAGTGTTTCCATTGGCCACTGTTTTTGGTCCTTCCACTGCTCTAGAAGAAATCCTGGTCAAAGTGATATTAGGGAGAACGCATCAAACCACAATGATTCCAAAGCACGGTGCTGGATATATTGCATATCTGTGGAGAGTAAAACAAAATTAACACATCAGGTGTTTCATCTGAACATTATAACATATATCAGAAGCTTAAATGGCTATTTATAGTTGCCTGATTTAGTTCCATCTTATGACTTTTAATGGCACCGGTATCATTGCAACTTTGCTGTCTCCATTCCTATTATTTTTTCAATTTTCAAATTCTGCAAACGTCAGCTCATCGAAAACACTGATTATGAGGCTTCGCGTCATGATGCTAGTATCATTGATAATCGTATGTTGAAAATAGCAACAGACTTTAATTTTGTTTTTCTTTGCAGAATAAAAATGCATAAAATTCAAAAGATTGCCTTGTGATGCAGAGATGACACATTCCTTCAACTGTGCCCTGCTTCTCCCTGAACTCGTCACATCTAGATTACTCTCTCTTTGTTCGCATGCTGAAAAGGATATGAATCCTGATTACAACAAAAGTGATTTTCTTGAAGCAACATTGACAAGGTACTTGATAAATCTGGCAAATTTCACCAGATGCTGCCTGCCAAAACTGAGACACAATCAAATGCAACACTATAGTGAAATGTTTGATTCACATAATGTTGTTCTCTTTGCTACAAATGCCTCAGTAAAGGACTTACTTCTGTATGTATACTTTTTAATTAAGTTCATCTTGGCCTTCAATTCATGTTGTATACATTTATTTGCAGACATAATACCTGACCCTATTTCCAATGTATCCCTTTGTCGGTCTCCTCTCCTTTACAGTATTTCATGGCAAAAGTAATTAGAGGATTTCTTCCTGGGCAATTTATCTGTCCAATGCAAATCAATATTATAAAGAAATTCTGATTGAATTAATAATAACAATGAAAGGATTGCCTCACTATGTACAGAAAATAATGTCAAGGTATAAGTGGCCACCTGTTTCAGTGAATACAGTGAGTTATCTGAAGCAGGTTTAAAATGAAATTTTGGAACAACTATCCATCCTAGTTTAAAATTGACTGGGCCCTTATGAGAGAATGGGATATTTTACGGATGAGAAAGCAGTGTATTAGCAAGTGTATTTTGAGGCAAAAGTTTCAAAGTGCTCATTTTATTCCTTACCAGCAAGTTGTGGCCAAATGTTGTTTTCACTCCTTCTGTAAAACTATTTTTGAAACACTATGTTTGGATACAGAGAAGCTCCTTCAAATCCTGAAGCAATGTGGCATTTATTATTGTCCAGAACAAAGCAGAAAAGATTTCTGAACTTGAAAACTTTATTCAACTCTTTTTAACAGCTATCAATCACAATTAGGAATTGTTGAACAGAAAGTTAAAACAATGTCTTCAGAACTGACAGGAACTGAGCTTATCTGAAAACTTCCCATTGAGATGGAAATTAATATGAATAGACCACGTTTCTTATTAATCAGATTCCCCAAGTACACAATATCCTGAAGTAATGTCAGAGAACTCTGCTTCTATGCCTCTTCAAAAATGACATCAACAGCCTGGGGAGTGTGGACTGCTGCAAAATAATGAGCAGCAAAGGAGTTGTGAATCCTATGGTTTGTCATTTAAATTGTGTTATGCTTAAAACTCCAACTTCATAAAAAAAAATAAGCCCTGTATTAAAGACAAGGTCATTGAAAAAGGAAGATGTGCAAATCTTGACATATTCCAAGGAAGCTAGTTGTGGCAATTCCTTATGAATACCTGGATGAGTTTAGAAGAACACAAAGTGCTGCAGTAACTCAGTGGGTCAGGCAGCATCTCTGGAACACATGAATAGGCCTCTCCTCCCTTGGCCATTGCTTCAATATGGCCAATCCAGGACAAGTTCCTGGTGATATTCACACCTATGAATTTGAAGCTTTCAAACATCTCTACTTTGGCGGTGTCAATATATTGTTCCCGATGTTGGGGAAGTCCAGAACAAGGGGTCACAGTTTAAGGATAAGGGGGAAATCTTTTAGGACCGAGATGAGGAAAACATTTTTCACACAGAGAGTGGTGAATCTCTGGAATTCTCTGCCACAGAAGGTAGTTGAGGCCAGTTCATTGGCTATATTTAAGAGGGGGTTAGATGTGGCCCTTGTGGCTAAAGGGATCAGGGGGTATGGAGAGAAGGCAGGTACATGATACTGAGTTGGATGTTCAGCCATGATCATATTGAATGGCGGTGCAGGCTCGAAGGGCCGAATGGCCTACTCCTGCACCTATTTTCTATGCTTCTATGTTTCTATACCAGTATTTTTGAGGTAATGTGGTCTTTCTGCATTTATACAGGGCCCCTGAGTGTTCCTTATGGATGGTCTTGAGGTTCAATTTAAAATGATACAGCATAGAAACAGGCCCTTCAGCCCACCAAGTCCATGCTGACCCTCAATCACCTGTTCGTATTAATTCCACACTAACCCACTTTCTCATTCATTCGCAACACACTGGTGGCGATTTACACAGGCCAATTAACCTAAAAAACCCCACACCTTTGGGGTGTCGGAGGTAAATGGAGCACCCAGAGGAAATGCAAGTGATCATGGAGAATGTGCAAACTCAACACAAACTGCACCTGAGGTCAGTATATATACATATATCGGAAGAACAGCCCTTTGTATCATTTTATCACAAGCCTGCATTTGCATGATAGTTAATTGAGATGCAGACTTCTATTAGAGTCATGAGAGTAATAAAGCACAGACACAGGCCCTTTGGCTCAACTTGTCCATGCCAAACAGGAAGAGGAGGAGGAGACATTTATTGTCACATGCACCAATTGGTACAGTGAAATTTGGGGTCACCATGCAGCCATGCGAATAAAAAAATAACACAGAACATGATAGTCTTTAACATAAACATCCCCTCACAGCAGAATCAATGTTTCCCACTGTGAGGGAAGGCACCAAAGTTCTGTCATCCTCCTCTTTGATGTTCAACCATGGTCGGGGCCTCACTAGCCCCCCACAGTCGCCGCAACGGTGGCCCGATGTTCAGGCCCTCTCACCGGGATGATGGAACTCCGACGTCGAAACGGAAGAACACTCTCAGACCAAGATGCCTCATCTGAGCTAGTCCCATTTGCCCTTGTTTGGTCCATATCCCTATAAACCTTTTCTACCTATCTACTTGTCCAAATGTGTTTTAAATGTTATTTTTGTACCTCTCTCAACTACTTTCTTCAGCAGCTCATTCCATATACCCACCAACCTCTGTGTGAACATGTTGCTCCACAGGATTGAGCAGGCAAGGACTTTATTCCATGTAGTGCCGGAGGCTGAGGGGTGATCCTATAGAGGTATGTAAAATTATGAGCAGAATACAGAGATAGAGCATGGAAACACATCCTTCAGCCCATATAGTCCATGCTGACCATCGACCATCGACCCATACATTAGGTCTATGCTATCCCATTTTCGCTCTACACACTTGGGGTGGGATTTACAAAAGCCTCTGTGTGAACCTACAAACCGGTGCATCTTTGGAACGTGGGAGGAAACCAGAGCACCCAAAATAAACCCACACATACAGAGAGAATGTACACGAAAACGCACAGACAACACCTGAAAGTCTGAATGTAGAGGATCAGCCATGGTCACAGTGAATGGCGGTGCTGGTTCGAAGGGCCGAATGGGCACCTATTGTCTATTATCTATTGTCTAGTCAGGATTCAGCCCATAGCCTCTGGTGCTGTGACGCAGCAGCTCTAACGTTGTGCCATTGTGCAGACAAAGTCCTAATGCACAGGGTCCTTTTCCCAGATTAAGAGAATCAAGAACTAGAGGGCACAGGTTTAAGGTGAGAGGGAAAATAAATCATGAAAAAGACTAAACCTATCATTTGGCACTCTTGCCCAACTCATTCCCCTCACTTTTTTCTTCATGAAAGTAGTGAGTCAAGTGAAGTATGGTGTTTGTTGAACAGGTGTTTGGCACACATTAGGGTTACCTGGGCTTGCAAGCTTGAGATACAGTGAGTAGTTGGATAGGTTGAGATGTATTTTTCTTTAGAAGTGTAGGGGCTTAGGGGTAACCTTATTAAGGTGTAACAAGATCATGAGGGGCATGGATAAAGTGAACACTCACTGTCTTTATCCAAGGGCAGAGGATTTAAAACCAGAGGGCATTGGCTTAAGGTGAGACGGGAAAGATTAAAGATGGACCTCAGGGACAACCTTTGCACTCAGAGGGCAGTCTGTATCTGGAATGAGCTGCCAGCGAACGCTATATAAGTGGTACAATTGCACATTTTAAAAACCATCTAAACAGATATATGAATAAGAAGGGTTTAGTGGTATATGGACCAAATACAGTCGTGGAACTACAACTTGGCTGGCATGGACAAGAGGGCTGAAGGGCCTGCTTCCTTGCTGCATGGCTCATAGAAACATAGAAAATAGGCGCAGGAGGTGGCCATTCAGCCCTTCGAGCCAGCACCACCATTCATTGTGATCATGGCTGCGTCCCCAATCAATAACCCGTGCCTGCCTTCTCCCCATATCCCTTGATCCACTAGCCCCTAGAGCTCTATCTAACTCTCTCTTAAATTCATCCAGTGATTTGGCCTCCACTGCCCTCTGTGGCAGGGAATTCCACAAATTCACAACTCTCTGGGTGAAAAAGTTTTTTCTCACCTCAGTCTTAAATGGCCTCCCCTTTATTCTGTGGCCCCTGGTTCTGGACTTGCCCAACATTGGGAACATTTTTCCTGCATCTAGCTTGTCCAGTCCTTTTATAATTTTATATGTTTCTGTAAGATGCCCCCTCATCCTTCTAAATTCCATTTTTCCTCATATGACAGTCCCGCTATCCCAGGGATCAATCTCGTGAACCTATGTTGTACTGCCTCAATCACAAGTGCTCTGTGGCACTATGACTCTACTAGCTAACTCCTCTCTACTCCATCAGTCTGAAGAAAGATTTCAACCCAACACATCATCTGTCAATTTTCCTCCACAAGTGTAGACTGACCTGCTGAGCTCCTCTGAATTGTAACATTAGACTATCTTCAATAAATAATGCTAAATAAAAAAATGGAGACTATTTTGAATCGAATTGAATCCTTTATTTGTCATTCAGACCTTTCGGTCTAAATGAAATGTCGTTGCCTGCAGCCATACATGTAATAATAAACAACACACAATAAACACAAATTAACACCCACCACAGTGAGTTCACCAAGCACCTCCTCACTGTGATGGAGGCAAAAGTCTTAGGGTTGCTGTCTCTTCCCTCCTCTTTTCCCTCTGCGCCGAGGCGATACCCCACCGGGCGATGGTAAGTCAGTCCCGCGGTTCAAGCTCCGCGATCCGGGGGTGGTCGAAGCTGCCGCCCTCCAGTCCAGCGGACGCAGTTGTTGCCACGGCTGAGCCCCGGATTCAGGTCGCCGCCGCCAGAACGCCACCTCTGCCACCGGAGCACCGTCTCCGCCCCGCACCGGGCCGCCCTCTCGGGAGTGTCTCAGCCCCGCACCGGGCCGCCCCCACGGGAGCACCTTCTAGCCGGGAGCCGGGCCGCCCACACGGGAGCGCCTTCCAGCCCCGCACCGGGCCGCCCACACGGGAGCGCCTTCCAGCCGGGAGCCGGGCCGCCCACACAGGAGCGCCTTCCAGCCCCGCACCAGGCCGCCCTCACGGGAGCGTCTCAGCCCCGCACCGGGCCGCCCCCATGGGAACGCCTTCCAGCCGGGAGCCGGGCCGCCCTCACAGGAGTGTCTCAGCCCCGCACCGTCTGCCCTCACCAGAGCGCCGAGTCGTGCCACTACCCGAACGCCGCCGCAGCTCGAAGACGGCCAGCCTCGCGTTGGTAAGTCCTGGCTGGCTCTACCTCCGGAGCCTCGAGGTCGGTCGTAGGTTGGAGGCCGCCAGCTCCGCCATTAGGTCTCAGCTCAGACGGGGAAAGAGAAGGGGGATACAACAAGAAAGTCGCATTCTCCCGAAGGGAGAGACAGAAAGCCCTGTTTCACCCCCTGTTTTACTCTGCTAGAATAACTAAAATTGGTAGTAATGTTAATGTATGCCAAAGCAATACTATTCCTGTCAATTGATTCAATTGTGTGTTGGGAGTCACACTAAGAGATGGAATTTTTCACCACAAAAGATAAATGTCTATTCAATTCATTTTAATGTCTATTAGTAGCATACGAGTCAGCTTTACTTCTGCTTCATAAAAATGAAATCTCACCATGATCTTAATTGCCTAAAATGCTTCTGTGGTATCTGGATCTATATTGTTGTTAACCTAATTCTAATTGTCATTTGACATATAAAAATGTAGACCCTTTATAGGATTCATTGGATTACATTTGGGGCGAGAGGGAAGAACATGAAACAGTCTGTACATCTGCAGTGCCTACATTGAGACTCCACATTAAGTCTTGCCAGAGGAGGCACAAGATGCTGCAGATACTTGAACCTGCAGCAAAGAACAAACTGCTGGAGGGACTCAGTAGTATCTGTGGTATAAAAGGTATTTCTGAGGATTATGTTCAAGACGTTATATCAGGAGTGAGAGTGGAGAGGGAAGATAGCATGAAGAGGAGAGGGGTGTAACAGGATCTGTAGGTGATAGGTGGAGTGAGGAGGGGTGAATGACGACAGGCAAATGGAACTTTTGTTTTCATTAGATCGACACAAAGTGCTGGAGTACTACAGTGGGTCAGGCAGCATCTCTGGAGGAAAAGGATAAGTTCCCTTCAAAAAAGGTCCCAATCTGAAACGTCACCTATCCATGTTCTCTAGTGATGCTGCCTGACCCACTGAGGTACTCCAGAACTTTGGGGTGGGGAGGGGGCATGAAGAGAAAGAGATGGGAAAAGGCCAGGCCCAATCCGAGGAGGCAAGAAATGGCCATAGACAGGGAAGTCTTCTGGTCGGCCCATTGTTGGCTAGGAAAGGTGAGATCTCAAGAGGGACACAATGTGGTGAACAAAGGAACTGGTTAAATGACCAGGGTGGAGGAAGGGGACAAGAGGGGGGAGGGGAGAGTATGATAGAAGAAGTTACATAAAATTAGAACATTCAATGTTCGCATCACTGGGTTGTAAGCTACTCAAGCAAAATATGAAATGCTGTTCCTTGAATTTGCGTGGCCTCACTCTGGCAATGGAGGAGGCCTAGGACAGCAAGGTCAGTATGTGAATGGGAAAGGGAGTTGAAATGGTTGACAACTGGGAGATCCCATAGGATCCTGTGGTATTCAGCAAAACGGTCGCCGAGTGTACGTTTGATCTCGCCGATGTACAAGAGCCCATATCGGGTGCACTGGATGCAGTAGATGAAGTTAGTGGAGGTGCATGTGTGTCTCTGTCTCACCTGAAAGGACAGTTGAGGTCCCCAGCACATTAACACTATCCTACACACACTAGGGACAATTTACACAATCACTGAGCCAATTAACTTACATACCTGTACGTGTTTGGAGTGTGGGAGGAAACCGAAGATCTCGGTGAAAACCCACGCGGTCATGGGGTGAACGACAAACTCCATACAGACAGCACCAGCACCCGTAGTCAGGATCGAACCCAGGTCTTCGGCACTGCAAGCACTCGAGCAGCAACTTTACAGTTGCGCCATCATGGTGTATGGAACAAGCAGCCAGAGGAAGTAGTTAAGGCAAGGACTATCCCAATAAACAGTTAGACAGGTACATGGATAGGACAGGTTTGGAGGGATATGGACCAAATGCGGGCAGGTGTGACTAGTGTAGCTGGGACATGTTGGCCAGTGTGGGCAAGTTGGGCCGAAGGGCCTGTTTCCACACTGTATGACTCTATGCGCAGAGATAAGCCCGGTGAGATGTGCCATTATAGGGTCTTTAGCTCTAGGATCAGCCTCATTAGCCATATCAAGACCCACAGGAAGGGCCAGCCAGGAGGACAATCATACTTGACTTTGAATGATCACCGAAGATGATGATGATCCAATTTTCAAAATTTGCTGGGACAGTTCTGAAGTGGAATTTGTAGATGTCGAGCAAAGACAGTGCCCAGAACTAATTGGAATTCCCTGACATTTTCTGATGTAAAGATCTGGCACTGGACAGTCCTTGGCAGTGGGGAAAAGAAACCTGCAGTAATCACCAAGCTTGCTGATGAGAACTAAACAGCAAGAAATAAAAATTCCAGTTTTGGTTGCAAGGTTAGAGTTTCCCCGTTCTATGAATGAAGTGATTTTCATTTCTTAAAACACTACAATCCCAGTGCAACATTGGGCATATTTTATTCCAGCACTTTGGATTTCCACAAAAATCTTGCCTTTACACTTTAAAGATGCAGCACAACAACAAGCCCTCCCACCCACTGAGTCTGCACCGACCAGCGATCACACCATACACTAGCTTTATCTCAACACTAGGGACAATTTACAATTTTACCCAGGGCAATTAACCTACAAACCAATAGGTCTTTGGAGAGTGGGAAGAAAGCGAGTACCCAGAGAAAACCCATGTGGTCACCGGGAGAAAGTACAAACTCTGTAGAGACAGCACACGTAGCCAGAATCAAACCTGGGTCTCTGGTGCTGTAAGGCAGCGACTCTACCGCTACACCACTGTGCTATATTATACTACACTATGAATGCTTAACTTACCTAATCATGACCAACCAGTACTGTGCAAAACTAGCATCTATCACCTGCAAATTCTCAGTCCCTCTGTCGCTGATCAACAAAATTATCTGCTTTGCTTTTCTCTTTGCATTTGTGTAATGAAAGAGATCCGCAGAAGAATGAAGATCGCACATTCTGCAAATTGAGACATATCATGCTGTCTCTACGGAGTTTGTACTTTCTCCCGGTGAATCAGGGGGTATGGAGAGAAAGCAAGTATAGGATTCTGAGTTGGATGATCAGCCATGATCATATTGAATGGCGGTGTAGGCTCGAAGGGCCGAATGGCCTCCTCCTGCACCTATTTTCTATGTTTCTATGCAAGTGCATTGTGCACTGAGGTCCAATAAAGTCCCATTTAAAGATAGTTTAAAAGTCTCCAATGACATCACCTACATTGAAATCACTCACAGCTTGAATTACTTCTGAAGTCGAGTGTGTGTTGCAAAGTTGGAAATGTGGCAGTGGTGTTGTGGACGGGAAACTCCCATTAATAGCAAGGTGATAATGACTGGACAACCTGCTGACTGACCTACAGAGTTGACCTGTGTTCAGTGATTAACTGCTGTATTTTTCAATGTCATGTCATGTAGTTACATCCTCCTGAGAGGACAAACAGGGCTTCAGTTTATCATATCATGCAAAAGACTATACTTACTGTATGTCAGTTTGACATTATTTTTGGACTGCAGGCAAGATTTTTGTGGAAATCAAATCTCTGAGGTAGAACCTGGACACATGACTTGAGCTGGAGGCAGACGACCTTTGATCAACTTTGAGTCATAGTTGTAAGTTACAATTTAGGGACAAAAAAAAAGATTGCCTTATATTCCCTTTCATGGAGGACTCCAATTCACAAGTAATGGGAAGGGGAGGTTGGCTCAGGTCAAAAATGCTAAGAAATGTAGACACAGGAAACTGCAGATGATGGGCTGCAAAAAAGGACTCAAAGTGCTGGAATAATTCAGCGGGTCAGGCAGTAGATCAGGAGGACATGGGTGGATAGGTGGGGTTTCGGGTCAGAACCTACTTCGGACTTATCATCGTCGGGAGGGAAAGCTGGAACGGAGGTTGGGGCGGGCAAAGCCAGGCAAGTGAGAGGTGAATACAGGTGAACAGGGTTTTAATTAGCAGATGGGTATACAAGGCCAGAAATGAGAAGAAGACAAAGGCTGTGAGTTAAGGAGAGAATAAAGGCAGTGAACTGATTAAGCATTTTCTGCCACACTGGCTTGGATTTTTGGCATTTATAAGGGTAAATGTGACAACTCCACATACCCTTATACATGCCAGCATCCTCAGGAATGTCACATTTAAGTAGAAGTCTCAAACTTAGAGGCCCAGCTCCATCAATTATTTCTCAGCAGGAGTTTGTTAGTATTCCCTTAACTTGGAGGCAGCCAAATAAATGTTCAGATACTCTGCCAGAAACTCAGAGTCTGTGCACTTAGATTAAGACTTTACAGCTGTGAGGAAGAATAAGAGGAATAAGGTAAATCACAATTACTTTAATTATTTGTGTTTGCTGTCATGTTGTTAATGATTTAAGTCTCATCAAGAATGGATGTTTCATTTCATTTTTAATTAGTTTTGAATGCTGCTAAATAAACAAACAAACAAATTAGCAAACACCAAAAAGGGATATAAAGAGATTTACTAAGGGTACTGAAATACTGAAAGGGAAGATTATATCACCATGTATGATAGGAAAATAAATTGCATTGAAGTAGAAAGATCTGTTGGAAATAAAAGGCTTTGCATTTTTTGAAGGTCCACTCATGTAACTTCCATGGTTTTGACGAGTGCAGTACATGAAGGGTTAACTGGACAGTCCATCAAAGCCATGGTGGTGCAGCTATAGCATTTACAATTATTTTAAAGTTAGGAGAATATATCAATTGGCCAACTGGTTAGGCAGGGTGGTTATGATTAAATAACTGTATGCAGATCCATTCACCTTGGATCAGGACATTCAGGACATTCTGACTACAGAAACAGTACAACACAAGAATCGACACAGGGCGGCATGGTGGTGCAGCAGTAGAGCTTTTGCCTTACAGCACCAGAGACCCAGGTTTGATTCTGACTACATGTGCTGTCCATACGAAGTTTGTACATTCTCCCTTTGACCTCATGGGCTTTCTCCGGGTGCTCTGGTTTCCTCCCACACTCCAAAGATGTACAGGTTTATAAGTTAATTGGCTTCTGTAAATTGTTAAATTTCCAGAGTATGTAGGATAGTGCTGATCGCTGGTCGGTGCAGACTCGGTGAGACTAAGGGTCTGTATCTAAAGTCCAAAATCTAAAGAGTTACTAGGATTGCACCTTTCAAAAACAATGGTCATGACAGTACACATGAGAAACTGCGACTAAGGTCATGATAAGGCAGTAGGGAGACAGTGGCTATTCCCATGGGCATAGAGAGTATTAAGATACAATTCAATATGGATTTCGAGAAATTCTTTAACCAGGTGGTTAAAGAAAGGTTATTTCCTCTCCTGCCAAGTCTCTGACAAGAAGTAATTAATTTAAAGTTGCTACTGAGTCAGTAGGGAGGGAGAATAGAATATCTTACAGAAAGCTTTTGGAGCATGGGTTGGAGAATGGAATCATTTTCCAAACAAGGTTGTTGCATTTTCAAAGGGAATTGATAAATATATGAGGGAAGAAGAGCGCCAGAGATTTAGAAAGTGCGAAGGACGAGGGAGTTAGTTTTAAATTTCTCTGGTAAACAGCTAACACTCATATAAGAGATACCATCAATTTATGCGCCTCTTCCAAACATTCTCTTACTGTCAAAATGTATTGATACATGTATTTGTTTTTGTTAATCTGCTAACCCGCAGGCGACATACCCATTGTTCTGTTATGGGACTGAGTCTGAGATTTCTGAAAGCCAGAGGTCTGGACCAATGATTTAGAGCCCAGAGTGCAAATACGCTACAGTACACGAGGAAATTCAGCTCTTTACATTGAACAATATGAAATAAAATAGTAAGATTAAACGAGAATTTACCAGTTTGAAGTTTGATCTGTATTTTATGAGGAGTTACGATGAGGGATTACGTGAAGAACCCGTCCAGTACGCATGCGCTGCATACTTCAAAGCAGCGGTGTGGAATCACAGATAGACACAGTTATTGAAGTAAACATAGTAAAGATAAGGAGATATCAGTTTATGAATTTTGACCCATATTAATGAGGGTGGGAGCGGAGGGCACGTAATCCCTCATCGTAACTCCTCATAAAATACAGATCAAACTTCAAACTGGTAAGTTCTCGTTTAATCTTACTATTTTACTTCGGAGTCACGTGAGTGACTACGTGAAGATTTCAAAGCTCTGTGATTTCAAACCGTGTAACAGTTATTACTACATCACTGCCGAAGTCTTTGAGGGAGGAAGTGTGTTATCGTAATCAACCAATTAATCTGTTTGTAGAAAAACACAATGGTATTTTTTACAATAACAATGAAGAAATTTAAAATGCTCCCCTGGGCTTAATTTAAATATTTGCAGACTGGAATCTTTCCTGCAAATAAAACAGGTTTTGTCAACAGCTTATAATAAATTTTTCTGAACGTTTTACCCCCACCATCCTGCTGTAGCCAGGATGTGGTTTATAGGCACGTCCATTCTTTTTGCCGTTGACGTGGAAGCTTGTCCTGTGGAATGAACTTTGAACATGTTAGTTTTATCCCAGCAGCTTTAGTACCTGCTTGAGCCATCCCGAAATGGCTCGTTACCCGACCACAAGGTTTTTTGTGACTGACCCACAAGGCTTTTCATCTCCCTCGAATATTTAGGTTGTGTCTATGTAGGATAATAGGGTCATGGCACATTACCGTGTTTCTGGCGGGTAAGCCCGGATTCCACGACTGGATTAGGTGTTCCTGGTCTGCTCTGTTTGACCATTCCCTGGACAATGATAGAGATCTGGTCTGGAGCTGTGAGCATGGTGTCCAGTTGCAATAGGTGTAGTGACTGGACCCTCTGTGCAGCTACAAGTGCCATCAACATGTGTGTTTAGAGCATAGATGGTTCAGGTTGAGGGATCTGGCTGGTGGGCATCCCCTGAGGTATGGCAATACCACACTGACATCCCATATATGGGTGTACCTGGTCTAGGGGTTTAGAGTTGTAATACCCTTCATAGATTTACCACCAGCCAGTAGGACCCCATGGCCTGTTATCCTGGAGCTGGTTTTGAAAAGACAGGCAGGGCAATTCTAGCTGTGTTGATGGTACTGTAGCCGAATCCTTTATCATGGTGAAGGTTCACCAGGAATTCCAGTACGTAGTAACTGTAGCGGTTGAGTAGGTGGTCCCTGTATCCAAGCAGTACTTCTCCCATATATTGATGCTGGACAAGTGCTGTAGTCCAGTGGATGTTCAGAGGGATGCTGACATGGTGTCGATGGTTCGTTATGATAATCCCAGTCCCAGAAGTGGTTTGTGCAGAATCTGCAACCCAGGAGCTTGATTTTCCCATGGCATGGATGGCTTGTGCCCGACTCCGAGTGTTAATAATTCTGGGTCACTGGGGAATACCATCGAAGTTTCAACAACCATGTTATGGAGTATTGGGAACCATGGCTGCGTAGGCCAGTCGGGTACTATCAAAAATACCTGAAGCAGAGTCCATTAATTGTAGGTAGTAGGTGGTTAACTGCCTGATAACAGTTGCCTAATTCGATTCGCTTCAGGAGCCTCAGCAGTATCTTGGTCATGATACAAGGTCAGTACATATTCATGAACCAGCCATGTTTCCAGTCAATCTATTCCAGGACTGACACAACATTGACTTACGCCTGTAGTTGAGCAAATATGCAAGCAAATGCCCTGCCTATTGTTAGAAATACTAATCCAGTTTAGTTGACCACACCCCATGGTTTAGATGAACAGAATGTTTGTATTTTTTTGTAACTGGGAGAAATCATAAGCAAAGTAATGAGAGGGGCATTGTTTGTTCAACCAATTGTAGATCTTACCCACCTGCCCACTGTTGCTCGATTTGGGTTGCACCAGGACTCCAAGCCCCATCAGAGCCATAGTCCAAGCACAGAGAAAAGCACTGAATTCCAGAATGGAACTGAGAGGGACTGCCCTTAACATCTCGGCAGCACTTGCGTGATTACAGTAGAAATGAATCCAGTAAAATTCTCCAGAGCTTCTCTCAGAACACAAATTGCAGAGGTTTAAAAATGCACTCGCCATCAATACCTTAACGGAAAATAGAGATGTGCAATAAATAACAGTTTCTGTGCTCATCTCAAATTTGAAATTAGTATATTTGAGATTCTAACTTTTAAATCCTTTTCTTACAAGGTTGCATAAAATAGCTACAAGAAACAGGTGGACTACACCTATTTAATAGCATCTAAAATGTACTTGAGAAAGAGGCATTAAATATCTCCAGTAAAATAACATCAAGGAACCAAGGAATTGTTGCTAGCAATATCACTGGATGTAACTTTGACTCATTTAATTAAAATGTTTATGCTACTTTGATGAAAACAGTTGTTTTACATTAATTAACTAAACTAAATGTGGATGTGTTAATATCACAAACAGTAATTGCTCACAGATATTTGACCCAGGTTGCACATGATTGAAGATTCTGCTTGCATTAAATGTTGAAATATTGCTTGCATTAAATATTGAAATATATCAACTTTTAAGAAAAGCAAATACCATTTGGACAATTTTTTGCTGTAATTATATTTTCAGAAATATGATTATTTCTACAATGTGTTTTAGAACTTGCATTTTAATTTTGCATAAACCAAATGAAATTTGTTAATAATATTAAGTTACCTTAATGAGATTATCTTATCTGCAGTCGCTCTGAGTTTCGATCTTTCTTCCGACTGTTATTCTATAGGTCAGAGTAAGTTTTATTTTACTAAACCTCAATGTGTTCTAAACATCTGGGAATAGAACAGTATCAATACAGTGAGAACCACCTTCATCAGATCATATTAAATATGTTTATAAACACTTATTATTCTTCAACTTAATTCCCAGAAACCTGAGCAGCCATCCAAGTGTAAAAGAAATTTAACAGCCAGGATCAAATTAAATATTAAATTCAATGTCAACAGAACTAGTGTTAGGGCTTGGTGACAAGATTATGTTCAATGAAAGAAGGAAGTTTGTTACTGAAAGAATGAAAGTGTCCAACATGTTATCCAAATAATTTGTTGTAGTACCATCTACCTTTTATGCTTGTATTGGCACAAAAAGTACAACTTCTCCTCCAGAGCACTTCTGTTAATGTTTGATAACAATAATGACATTGTGGCCTATACAGATGCAGCTGTTGCAAGAATGTATTACTTAATCTAGGTGGATCAAATTCCGAGAACATTTGTCTCCCACGTTCAGTCTTCGAGTCAGAAAATTACCTTTCTCATAAAGAATAAACATGCACCTGTTCAGATGGCAATTTTTCCATTTGTCTCTTATCTATCATCAATTGGAAATATTATTAATGCAAATCATATTTTGCATCAGATTCCAGTTTGTGCATACTATGGCAATCATACATTTTTTTTGTAGGGTATAGATCAGCTGATTGACGTTAATTCAACAATGGTTTAAATCTGTTTCTAAATTTAATTTCAGAATTTTGTAACATGATTTGAAAAATTATGCTAGAAATTTTACATTGTTCAATTCAATGTAAAATATAAACAGACCCTTGTCTGAAGAAGGGTTCCGACTTGAAATGTCACCTATTCCTTTTCACCAGAGGTGCTGCCTGACCTGTTGAGTTACTCCAGCATTTTTGTGTCTATTTTAAGCATTAGATAAATCTGTTGGAACCCACATGGGCTGTTATTGGGCTGGGATTTTGGGTTATTGGGCTGGGATTTTCTGTATTTTGCTTTCACTGGACACAATACTTGAAGGCCTCCATTGCGTCTGATGTCCTTAAGGGAGAAACCAACTGCCCTAGTCCAATCTGGCCTGAAGAAGGGTCCCAACCCAAAACGTCACTTCTCCATGTTCTCCAGGGATGCTGGCTGATCCACGGAGTTACTCCAGCATTTTGTGTCTTTCCCTGGCCTATATCTGCTTCCAAACCCACCAATTTGGGTCTCATAATTGCTTCCTGAAATGGCCCAACAAGTCTTTCCATCGTATCCTGGTCATTTATTAGATTAGAAACATATTTAAAATACTGCATGACCAAAAAGCAATGACCTAAGCAGAAGTAGGAGCATGGGAGACCATGTGCCTTTCCCTCTCCTCCACATGGACACCAATTTATCAATCATCCCTTATAGAACCAGGGAATTACACATGCTAAAAAGCATGGCATGCAATTCCCAGATCTAAACAATTTGATAACTAACAGCAGTTCAGCCACATCTAGTTGTGACATCTAATGGTGGTGGACAACTAAACAGTTAATGGAAAGTGGAGGCTCCAACAAGAACTCGATGTTAATGGTGGTAAGGCCCAGAATGCTTGTGCGGAAGTCAAGAGTGAAGCATTTGCAACCTCGTGCAGTGAAAATTGGATGATTTATCTTCAGCATTATCCTGAAGCACCTTCTACCACAGAAGTTAGTCTTTAGCCACTTCAATTAAGATCATGTGGTGTTCCGGACATGGTTTCCATGACATGCATGAAAGAAACAGCAAAGGCTAGGGCCCAGAACACCTCCCTACTTTAGTACATTTTTACACAAAGGGTGGTATGTATATGGAACGAACTGCCAGAGGGAGGTCGTACTATCACAACATTTAAAACATATTTGTACATGTGCATGGATAGGATAGGTTTAGAGGGATGTGGGCCAAACTCAGGTAGGTAGGACTAGTGTCGATGGGGCATGTTGGTCAGTGTGGGCAAGTTGGGCTGAATGGCTGGTTCTCCATGCTGTAAGACTCTAGGAGTCTACTGAAGATATGTTTTCCAGCACCAGCTGGAACTCCATCTATATTGTTCCAGTGCTGTTGCAACAGTGCATCTACAACTTCCCCCTTGTATGTTCAGCCAATCAGTGTATTCTTAATCCTATGCAAAGCAATCAAGTTGCATTGTCTCCCTTCACCTGCTTAGGTTGGGTTTTCTCAGGATCATTCAGCATCCGGCCTCAATATGGCCTTGGTCAAAACGAGGAGCAGAGAAAGAGAATGTGACTGGATTGCTTTGCATAGGGTTAAGAATAGACTAGTGATGTGTGGAGTTCTTAGGTTTTTCCCCGTGACCATGAAGATTTCCTCTCGGTGCTCCGGCTTCTAACCAATTTAAATTGCCCGTCATGCAGATGAGTAGATGAATCTGGTAGGGAGTTAATGGGAATGTGAGGGAAATAAAGTAAGTTATGGGTCAGAGTATGATACGGGCAAAATGGACATTTGATAGTCAGTGTAGTCAGTGGACCAAAGACCTTGCTTCTTCCGTGAATCCTTGACTTATTGGTTGGTGTCTTACCTTACAGATAGGAAAGTGGTCCATAGCTCATGATGGTCCATCATCCCTGCCCTAGGATATCAAGGTGCAGCCATCTTTAATTGTTTAATTAAGAGGCCAGGGTGACATCTCTGTTGGAGAGAGTCTAACCTCTAACCTCGACTTTGACTTTAGTCACAAACTCCACAAAGTCTTTTCACTGTATCTCTATACATGTGGTAATAATAAACAACCAAACCTTCTCCCCCCAATATTGAATGGCATTTTCTTCACTGTCAATGAATCCCCCGACATCAACATAAATTATCTGTCAGTACCACTTGTCTGATTCTTTCAGCAACGTGTAAATGTTGAGAGTTTTCTCAGGAATCTGCGAGCAATCTGTGGCCTGGAATCTGTGGCCTTGGTCAACGAGGAGCAGAGAAGAGAATGTGACTGGATTGCTTTGCATACAGATAAGAATGTAGATGTGGGTGGAAGGCAGTTCTTAGGTGCTAGTTTAAACCGAAGACCATGAAGAGTTCCTCTCGGTGACAGGCCGGGCTCTAACCAAATTTAAATTGCCCGTCATGAGATGCGTAGATGAATCTGGGAGTTGCTCTGGGAATGTCAGGTCACCCATTCCTTCTGGGTCAGAGTGCTGATACTGCTGAGTTACTCCAGCATTTTGTGCCTATCATGTAGAAGTGGTTTAAGTTGTCTGGCAAGTCTGCTGTGAATGTCCTTTTTACAAGTATTGGTTGACAACTTACACTACATATAGGAAGCTTTGTCCTTTAGGTTGATTCCCCATCATTCCCACCCGTAAGTTCTCATTCTTTCAAAGGTGGCTTTTGTCAACATTGTGTCAATGTTGACAGATCTTAGAGGGTCGTTTAAAATAAGAGGCCAGGGGTGACATCATCTCTTGGGAGAGTTCTAACCTCTAACCTGGACTTTGACCTTAGTCACAAACTCCACAAAGTCTTTTCACTGTATCTCTATACATGTGGTAATAATAAACAACCAAACCTTCTCCCCCCAATATTGAATGGCATTTTCTTCACTGTCAATGAATCCCCCGACATCAACATAAATTATCTGTCAGTACCTACTTGATCTGATTCTTTCAGCAACGTGTAAATGCTAGAGAGGTTTGTCTGCGATGGAATCTGTGTCTGGAATCTTGGCTTGCAACTTGATGTGAAGTAATCTGTGCAGACTGTGATGTAGATCCCCGTTGTTGGAACTGGCAAATTTCCAGGCTCTGCGCCACTCAGATTGGACACAAAGTCTGCCAGAGTAATTTTTGAAGACCAGAAGTGTCTGCGGATGTTCAAGAATGGGTGAGATTGTTCAAGTCAGCACGTGATGGGAAAACCGGGTGTTGCTCTCATCATTCAACTCAAGTCCCTACTGTGTATGCTGCGAGGGGCGAGATGTGCTGCCAGGGAGCCACTGCAGGGGTGTTGACTTAAGCGCCCCTTTGGTGACCGGCATTGCATGTTAAGGAAGTGTGGTTTAAGTTGTCTGGCAAGTCTGCTGTACACTGTCCATGTTTTACAAGCATAAAGTAAGGTGGGTATGACAACTGCACTACATACCTTCAGCTTTGCCTTTAGGTTCATACCCCTTCATTCCCACACGTTAGTTCTCATTCTTTCAAAGGCAGAGCTGGCTTTTGCATTGGCGAGGTACATTGTTGTCAATGTTGACAGATCTTGAGAGGGTCGACACAAAATGCTAGAGTAACTCAACCATCCCCTTCAAGTCTTGTGTTAGCACTCTGCTGATATCCTCAAGGGCAGCTAAAAGGTAGATGAAGGGAAAGTCATCCAGGCCATATGCAAACTTCCTGGACGGAGGTTTGTTGGCCCCATGTCAAAGCCACATAAATGTTGATCATTCATGGGTGCTAGGACGAGCCCTGGGGGACGCCATCATGCAGTCGCAAGACAGAGCTGGTCTGGTCCCCATCCGAGACCCTAAATCTATGCTTGCTGAGGATGGATGAGAGGGCACGCATGGTGGTTTGGCACTTCAAGTGACGATGGAGGTTAAAACCCAGTGGTTTCGCTGTGGGGTCTGTGATGGCCTCCCCGTTGTTGGTGTTGGCATCTTTCCAGGCTCTGCGCCACTCAGCGGATGACACTAAGCTGGGGGGCAGTGTTAGCTGTGAGGAGGATGCTAGGAGACTGAAAGGTGACTTGGATAGGCTGGGTGAGTGGGCAAATGTTTGGCAGATGCAGTATAATGTGGATAGGTGTGAGGGTATGCATTTTGGTGGCAAAAATCAGGAAAGCAGACTCCCTACTCTAAATGGTGGGGACTAGGAAAAGAGAGAGGCAGGGAGACACTGGGTGAGGTGTTACACCAGCGTCCCTGAAATGTAGGCATGCAGAGTTAGCAGGACAGTGAAGAAAGCGAATGGTATGTTAGCTTTCATAGCAAAAGGATTTGAGTATAGGAGCAGGGAGGTTCTACTGCAGTTGTACAGGGTCTTGGTGAGACCACACCTGGAGTATTGGATACAGTTGTTGCCTCCAAATCTGAGGAAGTGACATTGACCCTTGCCATAGAGTTTATGCAGAGAAGGTCACCAGGTGTGTGATTCCTGGGATGTCAAGACTGTCTTATGAAGAATGACTGGATAGACTTGGTTTATACTCTCTAGAATTTAGGAGATTGAGAGGGGATCTTATAGAAACTTACAAAATTCTTAAGGGGTTGGACAGGCTAGATGCAGGAAGATTGTTCCCGATGTTGGGGAAGTCCAGGACAAGGGGTCACAGCTTAAGGATAAGGGGGAAATCCTTTAAAACTGAGATGAGAAGAACTTTTTTAGCACAGAGAGTGGTGAATCTCTGGAACTCTCTGCCACAGAGGGGAAAGCCAGTCTGCATTGCTATATTTAAGAGGACAGTTAGATGTGGCCCTTGTGGCTAAGGGGATAAGAGGGTATGGAGCGAAGGCAGGTACGGGAGGGATACTGAGTTGGATGATCAGCCATGATCAGGGTTGAATGGCGCTGGTCAGGCTCGAAGGCTGAGGATGGCCTACTCCTGCACACATTTCTATTTTCTACTTTTCAAGATTCTGGATACTTTCAGCAACAGACCATGTCTCCACACGGTGTCATAAGCTGATGAGAGATCCATGAGAGCAACACCAGTTTTCAGGGCATGTTGGAAGCCAGCCTCTATATTGGTAGTGAGGACAAGGACTTGGTCTGCGCAGCTTCTACCAGGTCTAAAGCCAGCTTGCTCTCTGGGCAGAACAGGTTCTACCAATGGAGAAATCCTGGCAAGCAGAAGGCGCTCAACCAGCTTGTAGGATGTGTACAAGAGGGAGATGGGTCTGTATCCAGCTGGATCATCAGCAGATTTCCCAGGCTTGAGGATGGCAATGACTAGACCGCTCCAGGCCTTAGGGGTAATTCCACTACAATGGACATGGGTGAAAATAACAGCCAGCCAGTTGCGTTCATGGGGGCCAAGGTTCTTCAGAAATTCCGGGTAGATCTCATCAACTCCTGCTGCTTTCCCAGCTTTAGTAGGGGAAAAGGAATAGGTGACTTTTCGAGTTGAGACCCTCCATAAGTGAGAATTTATATGTAATTTAATAATAATTTATATAAAATGTACATTTTTGTGTTTTATTTTCATCTCTGTACTTGTGATGCTGCTGTAAGCCAAGTTCTCATTGTACCTCCCCCCCACCACCATAGACAGAACAAGGATAGAGTTCCCCTGGTAGACACAAAATGCTGGAGTAACTCAGCAGGACAGGCAACATCTCCGGAGAGAAGGAATGGGTGACGTTTCAGTTCGAGACTCTTCTTCTGATCACTCTTAAGAAGTGTCTCAACCCAAAATGTCACCCATTCCTTCTCTCCAGAGATGCTGCCTGTCCCGCTGAGTTACTCCAGTATTTTGTGTCTATCTTTGATTTTGTTTTATTTATTTATTTACTTTATTAGAGGCAAGTGTACAAAAATATAACCAGCAGCAGATGACATAATACAGTTATTGTACAGCTTCAATTTTGACTTACAATACAATACAATACAATACAATACAATACAATATTTATTGTCATTTGAGCCTCAGTGAGGCTCAAACGAAATTCCGTTTCCACAGCCATACAAACAAAGACAATTTCCTACAGACATACACACAATTTAATTCACACAAACATCCATCTCAGTGAACCCACTGTGATGGAAGGCAAAGTATTTTCTCTCCCCTTGTTCTCCATGTCTCTCCCGATGTCCAAGCCCCAGGTGGGCGATGATAAGTCCCACGGCCATTTTAGGCCGTGCCGGGCGATTTACGGCCCCGCTCCCGGTCTAAAAGTCACAGTGTTGGAGCCCTTGGCGAGCGCTGTAATATCCCACGGCCATGAAGCCGCGCCGGGCGATGTACGACCCCGCTCCGGGTCGTTCCAACCCCGCGACACGGGCTGGAGAAGTCGCGTTGCGGGAGCTCCGGGATGCGGTCTCCTCAACCGGACCAGCGAGCTCCCGATACCCCGACAGTCTACCGGACCTGCGGCTGCGTTGCTGGAGCCTCCGAGCCACAGTAGTCGAGTCGCAGCAGCGAGTCACCGCCGCTCCCCACGCTACGAGGCCGGCCAGCCCCACGATGGTGAGAAGTCCGCAGCTCCGCAGTCGCCCGAGCCCCCGGGTTGTTCAGGTTGGAGGCCGCTCCACGGTGCTAGGCCCCAACGACAACGGAGACCCGACAGGGAAAAGGTCGGGTCTCCCGTACAGGGAAGAGATTTTAAAATGTTACCCCCTTCCCCTCCCCCCGCCCCCACATATACACATTTAAAACCAGTATTAAAAAAACACCAACACTACATTTAACTACTTTTAGCTATAGTTAAGAGAAAAGAAGAGAGAAAAAGCAAGAGAGAGAGAAAGTGGAATGTGCAAGGATAGAACCCCTAGACTACCAAGTTGGTGTAGCCAAAGAGTGAGTAAGTAAAAGAAATAAGGAAGACGTAGAGAAATAAAAAGACAAAAACAGAAAGGAAAAAAAAGTGATAATATACCTGCCTCGCATCCCTCCCTGCCCATCACCCAACCCGTAATTAGATTTAACTCCAAAATTGTGTTGCACCATACTATCCTTTTAATAAATCAATGAATGGTGTCCGTGTCTTCGAAAAGCGCTCTGGTTTTTCTGCTAAGAGAAGGCTAATATTTTCAAGATGTAGCGTCTCAGACATGTTTGTAATCCACATTTTAAGAGTTGGGACAGATGTATGTTTCCAAAATTTGAGTATTAGTTTTTTTGTCGTTATCAGGCCATAATTGAGGAAACATCTTTGAAATAATGATACCTCAAGGCAGGCTTCTGACGTACCTAAAATAATCAATTCCATGTCGGGGTTTTTTAGTGTTTTTGAGAGAATTTCAAAAATTCCTCTCCAAACATTTTGTAATTTTATGCAAGAAGCGAAGGAATGTGTTATAGTTGCTTCCTGAAGGAGACAGTTATCACAAATAGGAGATATATTTGGAAAGATCTTATTCAGTTTAGGCTTTGAATAGTAGAGTCTATGCAGTATTTTAAATTGAATTAACGTACGTCTCATGTTAATCGAACAATTATGTATATATAAAAGATTTTCTTCCCATCAGTCTTTTAGAATTTTTTCATATCTGTACTTGTGATGCAGCTGCAAGCCAAGTTCTCATTGTACTCCCTAGACAGAACGAGGACAGAGTTATCCTGGTGGACACAAAATGCTGGAGTAACTCAGTGGGACAGGCAACATCCCTGGAGAGAAGGAATGGGTGACGTTTCAGTTCAAGATCCTTCTTCTGATCACTCTTAAGAAGTGTCTCAACCCAAAATGTCACCTATTCCTTCTCTCCAGAGATGCTGCCTGTCCCGCTGAGTTACTCCAGCATTTTGTGTCCATCTTCGATTTAAACCAGCATCTGCAGTTCCTTCCTACGATAGTTCCCCTGGTCCTCACAAGGAAATGCAGATGCTAGTTTACAAAATAAGGTACAAATTGCTGGAAAAACTCAGGTGCAGCACAGTGGCACAGTGGTAGAGTTGCTGCCTGACCGCACTTACAGCGCCAGGGACCTGAGTTTGATCCCAACTGTGGATGCTGTCTGTACGGAGTTTGTACGTTCTCCCTGTAACCGCATGGGTTTTCTCTGAGATCTTCAGTTTCATCCCACATTCCAAAGAAGTACAGGTTTGTAGGTTCATTGGCATGGTATATAAATGTAAAATTGTCCCGTGTGTGTGTAGAATAGTGTTAATGTGCGGGGATTGCTGGTTGGCGCAGACTCGGTGGGCTGAAGGGCCTGTTTCTGCACTGTATTTGCTGGTTGGCGTGGACTCGATGGGCTGAAGGGCCTGTTTCTGCACTGTATTTGCTGGTTGGCGCAGACTCGGTGGGCTGAAGGGCCTGTTTCTGCACTGTATCTCTATACTAAACTAACTCAACAGGTGAAGCAGCATCTCTGGAGAACATGGATAGAGGATAAACGATTTCAGATCGAGATCCTTCTCCAGTCCTCATCCATTGAGTTATTCCAGCATTTTGTGTCTTTTCCTGGGTTCAGAGGGTTGTCTTACCTTGTGCAGCTAAATAAATTAGATTATTTGTAGTTTAGAATAACAAGAATTGAAGCATGTAAGATCCTAAGCAGTGTGACAGGGTAGATGTTAAACTGTATTTACTGTGGGCAAACTTTAAATGTGGGGACACAGTTACCAGACTAGGAGGTGGCTGTTTGAAACTGAGGTGCATAAGTGTAAGTGAATCTCTGGAATCCTCTAACATGAAGAATTGTGGACACAAATTTACTGGGGGTATTTAAAGAGGTAGTAGATACATTTCTGAAAGATCAGGGAATTGATGGCTACAGGGATTTGGCACAGAAGAGGAGATGAGGCCTGGAGCTGATCACTCAGGATCTTTTGAATAGCGGGGCAGGCTTGAGAGCCACTGGCCTACTCCTGCTCCGATTTTCTAAGTTAAGGAGAAATACAATAAATATAGTGTGTAGGAATTTTCATGAGATGTTCTGTAACATGTCTCATAAAAATGGTGAGAAAATGTCAGACATACAAGACAAATAGACCACAAGGTGTTCTGATCACTGCTCTGATTTCCGAGACATTTGCAGATGATAACCTTTGGCTGATGGAAGCTGGCAGAATCCTGCTAAAAAATATTCTTGCTATACTCAAGTAGGGGCTGGACCAAGACAGCAATTAGATAATATGCTAGAGACTACTTGGGATTGGGAAAGTGAAACTGCTTGTGAAAGGAAGAGGGACAATGTATAATGTGGGAATGCTGAGTGGACTTCCCATCCTGTATTCCCTTTTGCTAATATCATTGCAATTAATCACTGGTGCCTCTTTGCAAGAGACCAGTGAACTTTGCAAGTCCACTTAAACGTATCCTGCTTTTTGTAGCCATTGTTTGTTTCGCCAGCAGGGAATTGGTAGATTGCTACAATTAAAATTTTACAGAGGGAGATGAAATATTAATGGAACATGTCCTCAAAATGACCTGTGACATTAAACAACAAAGCTTCAGCCGGACTCCTCTATTATCTATTTTTTTGTGGACAGTGCGTTTGACACAACTGCCAATTCCACACAGATTTCTCCCTCTCATTTTTGTCTCCATTATCTCTGGGATGTGACAATTCTGTCCAGCTAATCGTGGCTTGCAGACAAATACCTTCTCACCTGCTGACCTCACCATTATTTTCACTTGTGAGTTATGACTTAGCGGGTGAGATTCCAGCCAGCTGCTGGTTTAATTCAGTGCAGTGTCGATGATTAAGTGTCTCAGGTGGTGTTGAGATGAGAAGGTGGCTGGAGAGCAATGAGGAAATTATGTATTTGAGTGCTTGTGGGCAGGACTAAAGATCATTTTAATTGCAATTACCAGGTCAGCCGATGAAAGCCCATATATCTGAATGCAAAAATGATTTTGCTTGTAGCATTTGCAAGCCAAAAGTATCAATTACATTGATAATAAAGGGCCTGTCCCACTGTACGAGGTAATTCAAGAGCACTCCCGAAGTTTAAAAAAAAATCTAACTCGTGGTAAGTACGTAGAATGTACGTAGCGGCTACGTTGGAGCTTGTGGATGTCTTGTAGCGGCCCGTAATGCTAACAGCAGGTATTCGGGAAACGCGGTAACTCGTGAAGTTTTTTCAGCACTGTGAAATATGTCCACCAGAGCCCCGAGTACCTACGAACGGCTATTACCGTAATTTTCCGAGTTCGAATCAGGGGAAACTTGGGAGAACTCTTGAATTACCTCATTCATAGCAGCAACTTCTACTGGATATTTGTTGTTGGCAAAGCCATGGATTTTATTACTCCTATTCATTTTCAATACATAAGGCTGTTACTAAATAACACTGCATATGGTTCAATCTAGTAGACTGCCATAGCTTACGTTATGTATAACATTAATATGGGAAATGAACAAAATGTTTAGCCTGATCATACGGTGTTCATACTTTCAACAAATCTGTACTCGTAGCCACAGAATCAAAGGATGTTCCTTTAGGAAGGAAATGCAAAGGAATTTCTTTGGTCAGAGGTTGGTGAATCTGTGGAATGCTTTGCCACAGAAGGCTGTGGAGGCCAAGCCAATGGATATTTTTAAGGCAGAGATGGATAGATTCTTGATTTGTACGGGTATCAAGAGTTATGCGGAGAACAAGGGAGAATAATAATAATAATAATAATAATAAATTTTATTTGCGGGCGCCTTTCAAAGTCTCAAGGACACCTTACAGAAATTAACAAGAGTAAAAAAACATCAAGAGTACTAGATCTACTATATTATGGCGGGCGAATAAATGAGCCACGTGTGGTGAAAACAAAGAGAACTTTATTGCTCGCGTAAAGAAATCAACAGATAGGCAAATGGGGGAGGGCTGACCCAGGTCTCCATACTTATACTAGGGCACGGCCATAAACCTCATGACAACTGCTTCCCGCCATTACCCAGTAACGTGACCCTACCCCCGACTGCCAAGGGTTCTAATACAGGTGGCCTAACCACCGTGTGGCGCCACAGCATGATCGTTTATGGGAAATGGAAATAATTAAACTGTTTCAGAGAAAGAGGGTGGAGAAGTGACAAGGAGAGGAGAGGGTAAAGGCTATTCTTCATAATTGTGGGAGGTACAAAAGATTAAATAACAGGAGGTGTAGTAGAGAAATGTAACAAAAAACCAAGTAGAAAAAATTGCTGGAGTATCTTAGCATGTCAGGCAGCATCTCTGGAGGACATAAATAGGCAACATTTTGGTTCGGGACCCTTCGATGAGTGGAGGTGGATATACATTTACCAGAAGGAATTGGAAGAAATCCAGGAAATCTGAAATTTAAAAAAGAATATTGATTATTTGAAATTATGAAATGCAATTTCAAATTCCAAAGGCTGTAATGTGCCTAGTCAGAAGGGGAGGTGCTATTCTTTGAGATTTACTTCTAAATTGTATAGAATATACGAGTCAGAGTGGGTGTGTAATAAAGTACTGAATGCATAGAGTTCCGGTCTATATTCATTGGACTGAATGGATAGGTTATATTGAGTCATAGGGTGAAACAGTGTGGCAACAGGCCCTTCAGCCCAACTTGCCCACACCAGCCAACATGTCCCAGCTACACTAGTCCCACCTGCCTGTGCTTGGTCCATATCCCTCTAAACCTCTCCTATCCATGTTCTGCAAAGTACTCACATAATCTGCAGTCAATTTTCCATTGTAGAGCGGTGTACACAATATCCTAAATTGAAGTAGCACGTGGAACCTACTGCGCATGGGAATAATAATTAGGCCCTGAATAGAAGGAAGAGGTAAAGGAGGATGTTCCGGGTCCATTTTTCCGTGTTTCATTTCAGATTTCCAGCTCTGTAGGATTTTGCTTTCACTTTCTGGTAGCATTTGCTGTTTGATATTCCCTGCACAGAAAACCAAATCAAATGGTACAACCGGTATGATAAATTTATTAGCTGTGGAAGTTTTGTATCAAAATTGTTTTAAACCAAATAAGAATTTAAATAACATCCCTTATTACAAGTCTCGTACAAGATTGTCACTGAAATATTAACAACTGATTTACATTATGTAATTTAATTAAGCTTACACAATTCTCTGCAGATACGAAGTGTCTAATACAATATGTTATGTTAAATGATTCATAAATTAGATTCACATATTCAGGACTAATAGATTTTTCTTTTCTGCTACAGAGACTGTTAGCTATGAATCACTTGCAGATCTCAATTTTAGTCAGGTATTCAAAATCAAGAACAAAGTTTGCCATTTTAAATGTCCATGACAATCTGATTTGGCATCAAGTTCTGCAGATATGGTTGTCTGTCTAACTAGTTATCAAACTAAGATTTATTGGACATTAATGTGTTTTGAATAATACTAATTTGTTAAAACTATCTCTGAAGCTTCGTAGATTTTTATTTTTACTAAAGATTACCGTCTCCTTTTATTGAATTTCTTCAACAATACAATGGTTGAACACAAACTCAAAACTGATTGTAAAGCTGGGTGAGCGGGCGCAGGGGTGGGTCGATAGATATATCTCTTCTTCCACCTACTTTTCATAGAAACATAGAAACATAGAAATTAGGTGCAGGAGTAGGCCATTCGGCCCTTCGAGCCTGCACCGCCATTCAATATGATCATGGCTGATCATCCAACTCAGTATCCCGTACCTGCCTTCTCTCCATACCCCCTGATCCCCTTAGCCACAAGGGCCACATCTAACTCCCTCTTAAATATAGCCAATGAACTGGCCTCAACTACCCTCTGTGGCAGAGAATTCCAGAGATTCACCACTCTCTGTGTGAAAAAAATTTCTCCTCATCTCGGTTTTAAAGGATTTCCCCCTTATCCTTAAGCTGTGACCCCTTGTCCTGGACTTCCCCAACATCGGGAACAATCTTCCTGCATCTAGCCTGTCCAACCCCTTAAGAATTTTGTAAGTTTCTTTCTCTTTCACTTTTTTCTTATTTAAATTTAATATTCTGTTTGTAAAATGTTAATATTGAAGCTGTGCTAGAGTTGTAGAACTGTTAAGTCATTCTTTTTTTGTACAATTGCTTCCAATAAAAATTTAAAGTAAAAAAAAAAATGTTTTATAAAATATTACCAAGACATGCACTTTTTCAAACCATGACGAAATGACGAGTCTTGTCATAGCATGCCTTAATCTGAGTGCATTGAGAGGAAGTTACCTCAGGGCCCCTAACCCTTGTTAGAGATGAAAGTGCAGATACTGGAAATCTGAAATAGAAACAGAAAACATTGGAGGAGTCTTTCTTTCAGTCGTATCCCAGTCTTCTCCCTCAGCCCTTCTTTCAGTACATTCAGCTGGTCAGACAGCATCCATAGAAAGAGAAACAGAGGTAATATTTAAGGTCAAATACCCTTTGTCAGAACTGAGAACGAAAGAAAACACGTTAAGCCCCTGTCCCATTTACATGTCCTTGGCACACTAATTACGTGACCTCATGGTCGCGTTGAGGTGCGACGGACCCGCGAAGGTCGCGCGCGACTTAATGCGCCCGCACAACCGTCTGGAGTGTGTGACGTCATTTGAAGATGGACACAAAATGCCGGAGTAACTCAGCGGGACCAGCAGCATTTCTGGAGAAGCAATGGGTGATGTTTCGTGTCGAGACTCTTCTTCAGTCTGAAAGAAGGGTCTTGACCCAAAACGTCATCCATTCCTTCTCTTCAGAGATGCTGCCGGTCCCACTGAGTTACTCTAGAATTTTGTGTCTCTCTTCAATTTTCTTGGCCCCGCTCTGGGAGTAGAAGTGGGGGCGGATCCAGACCGCAACAGCCGTGAGCCCCAGGCCGAGCTCGGCGATCATTTGCCTGCTTCTGCTGCTGTTGGAGGTGAGACGTTGCATCACGCCAGGGTCTTGGGCCTGTCTCGCTTTGGCCGTCAGTTATGCGACAGGCCGTTGGCGCACAAAGATTTTGTTCGCTACAAAATTTCGGAGCACCGCGCGATACCGCGCACAACTCCATACCCATCCGCACTTCTCAGTGGGACCGACCCGTGCGGCCACACGATGCCCGTGCGCCTCAACGCGATGACGAGGTCACGTAATTTGCGTGCCAAGGACATGCAAGTAGGACAGGGCCTTTAGTTTCAAGTTGCAGAGAGTGTGAAAGTGCTAGTGAATTACTGCCTTTTGTGAAGAGCTGTTTTGGCCTTTGGTTTGTGGGGAGAGATGGAGGTTCAGCTGTTGCCATGAAAAGCAGAATGGTTGATGGATACTTGTGGTGAATAGGGAATTGCGTGGCTTTCGAATGCTGAAAGGGGAGGACACAATGTGCCTGATGATGGAATCTTGTTGAATGAAGGGACTGATTAGATGGAAAGTAACCCTGTCCCATGGTACGAGTTCATTCCAAGAGCTCTCCCGAGTTAAAAAAAAATCAAACTCGTGGTACGCATGGAGAATGAACGTAACGGGTACGTCGGAGCTCGAGGACGTCTCTTAGCGGCTCGTAACGCTAACGGCAGGTACTCGGGAAGACTCGCTAACGGCAGGTAAGCTCGGGAAGACTCGTGAAGATTTTTCAACGTGTCCACGAGAGCCCCGAGTGCCGACGAGCGGCCATTACCGTATATTTCCGAGTTTGAATCAGGGCAAACTCGGGAGAGCTCTTGGAATGAACATTTCTGTGGGACAGGTCTTTAAAAGGATGTGGGAAACTTTATCCTTGCTCTGTCCACAGCAAGGGATATAAGGGGTCAGTGTAAGGGTTGAGAGCTGAAGTGCAGGAAATTGAAACTTGGAGGAGGGTTCTGTCAACACTTGTAGAGGGGACATTTTTGATTTCTAAACAAGTATAGGAAACAGTACCAAAACAATCAATAATGTACCACAAATTGATATATTTCGCGGAAATGTAGGCAAGAGGGAATGCCGGACAGAAAAAAGCAAAAGCTTTCCAGGCTTCCGACAAAAAGGCACAGATGTTCCGCTATTTGAGTACTCATAGCTGCACTATTAATCTGAACAAATTGAGTGGAATGAGCTCTGCCACTTGAATTAATGTATTGGTGGAGGGGAATTTACTGAGTCACTGTTCATTGACAAAGCAGAGGGCCTCGTATCCTCTTCAAGGCATAGGGCATTGGTATGTACATGATGTGTACATATGGTTGTAGGTTACAGAATAGACTGAATGGTTGCATAATGACCTGGTGCAGCTACAGCACAGTGACAAAGACCCATCATTTATTTATTTGCTTCTGTACTCCACAATTTAAGATTTGAAATTGAAAAAAAAATCACGTTTGGATGAAGAGCACATTGTCAGATTTAAACAAAGGCCATTTTTATACATTTTGGTTTCACCGTGTAGAAATGACAGCATTATACATAGTCCCCCCATTTCAGGGCATCATAATGTATTGTATGGGACACATGGCTTCATAGGTGCTTGTAATTGCTCAGCTGTGTTTAAATGCCTTCTTAATGCACTTATAAGAGAGCTCTCAGCACATGGTCTTTCCTCCAGTCTTTCCATCACATTTGGAAACTTTTATTGCTGTTTTATCAACATGAGGCCCAAAGTTGTGCCAAAGGAAGTCAAAGAACACATTATGAGACTGAGAAACAAGAATAAAACTGTTAGAGACATCAGCCAAACCTCAGGCTTACCAAAATCAACTGTTTGGAATATCATTAAGAAGAAAGAGAGCACATTAGTTTACTTGCAAAGGAACTGGCAGGCCAAAGAAGACCTCCACAGCTGATGACAGAATAATTCTTGTTCTAATAAAGAAAAATCCCCAAACATCTGTCCGACAGATCAGAAACACTCTTCAGGAGTCAGGTGTAGATTTGTCAATGACCATTGTCCACAGAAGACTTCATGAACAGAAATACAGAGGCTACACTGTGAGATACAAACCACTGGTTAGCTGCAAAAATAGAATGGCCAGGGTACAGTTTACCAAGAAGTATTAAAAGAGCAACCACAGTTCTGGAAAAAGGTGTTGTGGACAGATGAGATGAAGATGAACTTGCATCAGAGTGATGGCAAGAGCAAAGTATGGAGGAGAGAAGGAACTGCCCAAGATCCAAAGCATACCACCTCATCTGTGAAACACAGTGGTGGGGGTGTTATGGCCTGGGCATGTATGGCAGCTGAAGCTCACATATTGTCATTGATGATACAACTGCTGATGGTTGTAGCATAATGAGTTCTGAAGTGTACAGACACATCCTATCTGCTCAAGCTCAAATAAATCAAAACTCACTGGCCAGCGGTTCATTCTACAGCAAGACAATGATCCCAAACATACTGCTAAAGCAACAAAGAAGTTTGTCAAAGCTAAAAAATGGAAAATTCTTGATTGGCCAAGCCAAGCACCCGATCTGAACACAATTAAGCATGCCATTTATATGCTGAAGAGAAAACTGAAGGGGACTAGCCCTCAAAAACAAGCATAAGCTAAAGATTTCTGCAATACAGGCCTGGCAAAGCATCACCAGAGAAGACACCCAGCAACTGGTGATGTCCATGAATTGCAGACTTCAAGCAGTCATTGCATGCAAAGGATATGCAACAAAATACTAAACATGACTACTTTAATTTACATTGCTGTGTCCCAAAAATTATGGTGCCCTGAAATAGGGGACTATGTATAAACACTGCTGTAATTTCTACATTGTGAAACCAAAATGTACAAAAATGGCCTTTATTAAAATCAGACAATGTGCACTTTATCCGCATGTGATTTTTTTTCCTATTACAAATCTCAAATTGTGGAGTACAGAGGCAAATAAATAAATGATGGGGTTTTTGTCCCAAACATTGTGGAGGGCATGTACTTGAACATTCAAGAACTTTAGACTTTACAGATACTGCGCAGAAATAGGCCTATTGTCCCACTGAGTCCACGCTGACCAATGATCACCCCGTCCACTAGCACTATCTTACACACTTGAGGCCAATTTACAATTTTTCCGAAACCTATTAACCTATTAACTTGTATTTCATAGGAAATAGGGAGGAAACCAGAGCAGCCGGAGAAAACCCACGCAGTCGCAGGGAGAAAGTACAAACTTCACACAGACAGCACCTGTGGTCAGGATCGAACCCGTGTCCCTGACACTGTAAAGCAGAAACTCTTCAGCTGCGCCACTGTGCTGCCCCAAACAAAGGAGATTACAGAAAATGGTATACACTGCTCAGTCCACCATATGTACTGATCTCCCCACCGTAAAAAAAATCAACAAGAGACTCCACCTTCGTCAACCAGCATCAAAGACCCACACCATCTCGGCCAAGTTCTTATTTTGCTCCTACCATTGGGAAGAGGATACAGGACACCGGAGACTATGGCCACCAGAGCTGCCTCCGAGCAATCATTAGGCTGTTGAACACTACACAGCGCTAACTTCAGTAACTATGAACCTCTCTGGACTGACGTTGGTTGGTAACTAGGAGTTGGGTTTTTTTCCCCCATTCGACTCTGTCCAGGGACCCCGACAGTCCTTTCAGGCTAGGCAGAGGTTCACTTGCACCTCATCCAACCTCATCTACTGTATCCATGGTTCAAGTTACTAGAATGTTGCCTGGGTTTCAACAACTAAGTTACAGAGATAGGTTGAATAAGTTAGGTCTTTATTCTCTGGAGTGCAGAAGGTTAAGGGGGGACTTGATAGAGGTCTTTAAAATGATGAGAGGCATAGACAGAGTTGATGTGGACAAGCTTTTCCCTTTGAGAATAGGGAAGATTCAAACAAGAGGACATGACTTCAGAATTAAGGAACAGAAGTTTAGGGGTAACATGAGGGGGACCTTCTTTACTCAGAGAGTGGTGGCGGTGTGGAATGAGCTTCCAGTGGAAGTGGTGGAGGCAGGTTCATTGGTATCATTTAAAAATAAATTGGATAGGCATATGGATGAGAAGGGAATGGAGGGTTATGGTATGAGGGCAGGCAGGTGGGACTAAGGGGAAAAAAATTGTGTCGGCACGGACTTATAGGGCCGAGATGGCCTGTTTCCGTGCTGTAATTGTTATATATATAAAAAATTATAAGATGTGGACTTACACATTGGCGAGACCACCCCTCTTCACCCTGCATTCCAAGGAAGAGTCCCAGCCTACTCAACCTCTCCCAATGGCTCAGGCCCTCTAGTCCTGGCAATATCTTCATAAATCTTCTCTGTACCCTTTCCAGCTTGACAACATCTTTCTTATAACATGGTGCCCAGAACTGACACAATACTCCAAATGTGGGTTCACCAACGTCTTATACAGCTGTAACATAACCTCCCAACTTCTATACTCCATACTTTGACTGATGACGGCCAAAGTGCCAAAAGTTTTTTTGACCACCCTATGTACCTGTGACTCGACCTTCAAGGAACAATGCAGCTGCACTCCTATATCCCTCTGTTCTCCAATGCTCCCCAGAGCCCTAACATTCACTGTGTAGGGCCCGCCCATGTTAGACATCCCAAAATGCAACACCTCACATTTCTTTGTATTAAATTCCATCAACAATTTCTCAGCCCACCTGGCCAATCGATCCAGATCCTGCTGCACTTTTTCCACAACCACCTTTGCTATCTGCAATACCTCTTGCATTAAACGTGAATATAACATTTGCCTGCTTAACGTCTGGTACTTTGTAACCTGTGGCAACAATTATTGTATTCTTTGGAAGTAGACAACCAATACAGCCATAATCTGCAAAGGCACTTCCTAAAACACATGATATTCGATATTAATTATGATGGCTTTCGGTCCTTACATTTTTTCTAATGCTATTTTTTATTATTCATGGTAACTGTGATGACTTTGTTTTAGTGGAAGATAGAAATTGACATAAATTAGTGTGACTGAATAGGTAATTTTCATTTTCTAACCAGTGCTTGCATGTGCTATCATGTTACCAGACTGATTCCTGAGATGGCAGGACTTTCATATGAAGAAAGACTGGATAGACTCGGCTTGTACTCGCTAGAATTTAGAAGATTGTGGGGGGATCTTATAGAAACTTACAAAATTCTTAAGGGGTTGGACAGGCTAGATGCAGGAAGATTGTTCCCGATGTTGGAGAAGTCCAGAACAAGGGGTCACAGTTTAAGGATAAGGGGGAAATCTTTTACGACCGAGATGAGAAAAACATTTTTCACACAGAGAGTGGTGAATCTGTGGAATTCTCAGCTACAGAAAGTAGTTGAGGCCAGTTCCTTGGCTATATTTAAGAGGGAGTTAGATGTGGCTAAAGGGATCGGGGGTATTGAGAGAAGGCAGGTACAGGATATTGAGTTGGATGATCAGCCATGATCATAGAATAGAATAGAATAGAATAGAATAGAATAGAATAGAATAGAATAGTTTCTTTATTGTCATTGTAACATGAACCATGTACAACAAAATTTAAAATGTCAGCCAGTCAGTGCAGCATTCAAACATTTCTAAAAGCTAACGATACATACAAGGTAAAATATTAAAAGATAAACAACTAAATAAATATCACGAACAAAGCACGCATACAAACCCAACCCTCCATCCTTCTGTCGATTTCACAGTTACCACAGTCCCTTAGTCTGTATCGCCCCTGCGTTCCTTGGCGGCTACATTTAGTGCTTTTATAGCAGTGGGGTAAAAAACTGTTTTTTAGTCTATTTGTCCTTGTCCTTGTAGATCTGTACCGTCTGCCTGACGGCAACAGTTCAAACAGGGAGTGTCCGGGGTGGGAAATGTCCTTTATGATATTCTGGGATTTTTTGGTGCAGCGGGAACTGTGTAAGTCCTCCAGGGTAAGGAGAGGGCAGCCGACAATCCTCTGGGCGTTGTCAATGGCCCTCTGGAGCGCTTTCCTCTGAGCCGCTGTGCAGCTGTTGTACCACACGCATACACAGTATGTTAGTATGCTCTCAATGGAGCACCGATAAAAGGACAGCAGCAGTCTCTGAGTGATGTTATTCTTCCTGAGCACCCTCAGGAAGTGCAGTCTCTGCTGGACCTTTTTCAGCAGCGCAGTGGTGTTCACGCTCCACGTCAGGTCCTCCTCAATATGGATTCCCAGGAAGCGGAAATCCGCCACCCTCTCTACACAGTCCCCTCTGATAGTCAATGGTACCATGTCCGTTTTATTCTTCCTGAAGTCTATTATTACTTCCTTTGTCTTTAAGGTGTTGAGGAGCAGGTTATTTTCTTCACACCACACTGTCAGCTGCTCCACCTCATCCCGGTAGGCGTACTCGTCCCCCCCGGAGATGAGTCCCACCACCGTAGTGTCATCCGCAAATTTGACAATGGTGTTGCTGTGGTGGGCGGGGGTGCAGTCATGTGTGTAGATGGTGTAGAGCAGGGGGCTCAGTACGCAGCCCTGTGGAGAGCCGGTACTGAGGCTGAGGGCCGTGGATGTGTGATGGCCCACTCTGACTCTCTGGCTGCGACCCGACAGGAAGCTATTTATCCACATGCAGGTGGAGTGTGGAAGTCCCAAGTCCCCCAGTTTGTCCACCAGTTTGTGGGGAAGGATGGTATTAAAAGCAGAGCTGTAGTCCACAAAGAGCATCCGCACGTAGCTCCCCCGCTGCTCCAGGTGAGACAGTGCAGCATGGAGAGCTGTGGCTACAGCGTCCTCTGTAGATCTATTTGCTCTGTACGCAAACTGGTGGGGGTCAAAGCTTCGGGGCAGAAGTGATGTGATATGACCCCGGACCAGTTTTTCAAAACACTTCATCACCACTGGTGTGAGTGCGACTGGCCGATAGTCGTTGAGGCTGGAGATGTTGGTTTTTTTGGGCAAGTGGACTATGGTGGACTTCAGACAGGGTGGGACAGTGGACTGGGCCAGAGACTGGTTAAAAATCCTTGTAAGGACTCCAGCCAGCTGGTCTGCGCAGTCCTTCAACACGCGTCCAGAGACGCCGTCAGGTCCAGTAGCCTTCCTTGGATTGATGGCCCGCAGGGTGCGCCTCACCTCATGCTCCTCTATCTTGAGGGTTAGGCTGCTGTGGACCATGTGCTGTGATGTGGCTGTCTCGGGTGGCTCCACTTCAAAGCGAGCAAAGAAGTGGTTCAGCTCCTCTGCCAACGAGGCGTCACCTTCAGCAGCTCCAAGGTTGGTCTTATAGTTGGTGAGATACTGGATCCCCTGCCACACCTGCCTGCTGTTATTACTGTCCAGGTGGTCCTCTATCTTCCTCCTGTAGTTTGATTTGGCCTCTCTGATGCCTCTCTTCAGGTTAGCTCGGGCCGTGCTGTATAAAGCCCTGTCGCCAGACCTAAAAGCGGTGTTCCTCTCTTTCAACAGCCGCTGGACCTCCCGGGTCATCCAGGGCTTCTGGTTGGGGTAGACCCGGATGCGTTTGTCCACTGTGACCGTGTCCATGCAGTTTTTAATGTAACACAGTACACTGTCTGTGAACACCTCCAGGTCCCGGTGTTCAAACACCTCCCAGTTGGTCCTGTCGAAACAGTCCTGCAGCTGCTGAGAAGCACCATCAGGCCAGGTTGTGATGGTCTTTGTAATAGTAGGAGCGGTTTTCCTGAGGGGGGCATATGCAGGAATTAAGAGCAGGGACATATGGTCAGACTGGCCCAGGTGTGGTAGTGGTCTAGCCCTGTAACCCAGCTTGATGTTGGAGTAGACCTTGTCCAGGGTGTTAGCTCCTCTTGTAGCACATTTAACATGCTGGTAGAATTTGGGCAGCATTTTCTTCAAGTCCGCGTGGTTAAAGTCCCCTGCTATGATGTGAACACCGTCAGGATATATGCTCTGTTGGCTGCTAATGCTACCATACAAATGACCGATAGCCGAGTTAGCATTAGCATCCGGTGGTATGTACACAGCAGTTATCATGACAACAGTAAACTCTCTAGGGAGGTAAATGGGCCTGCATTTAACAGTCACATACTCCAGGTTCGGGGAGCAGTGACTGTCCACAATCACTGTGTTTGTACACCAGGTGTTGTTCATGTACACACAGAGCCCTCCACCTCTGCTCTTACCAGAGTCTCTTGTCCTATCATGACGCTGTGCTGTGTAGCCTGCTAGCTCGATAGCAGAGTCCGGAATGAAAGAATGAAGCCAGGTCTCCATGATCAACAGGATACTGCTGTCCTTCACGACGTTGTTAGCTGCAGTCTGTAGCCTCAGTTCATCCATCTTGTTAGCGAGGGATCTGGCGTTCATTAGGAACAGGCTGGGGAGCGGTGGTTTCAGTGGCTGCCTCCGTAGCCTCGCTAGCGCGCCGGCCCTGCAGCCTCGCTTTTGCCTTCTGTCTCTGCGCCGTCTTCGCCTCCTCCCCGCGGGGATGGTGATCCACGGATAGTCGGGGCTCCTTGCTATGTCCGCCGGGATCTCATATGAGCGGACAAACTCGGCGGTAACCTCCCGTTCGCGACCGGCTCCGATCCTAAGAAGGTCCTGCCGGTCGTAGGCGTTGTTCGCCCGACAGTAAGTACACAAAACACAAAACAACACGTACACATACACAAAAAACACGAAGCACTGACCGGGAGGACATCGAGCCGCTGCAACTGTGTGCGCCGCCATATTGAATGGCGGTGCAGGCTCGGGGCCGAATGGCCTACTCCTGCACCTATTTTCTGTCTCTGTTTTCTATTACCCAGCTGCATTGCAACTACCTGTGTTTTCACCTGGGGTAGCAGTTTCACAGTGACGATGTCCAGTCTTTCAAGTTAAAAAAACGTAGAACTTGTTTGACTATACTGAGAGATTGCATGGGTGGTGCACAGCAATTACACCTAATCTCCCAGTTGCTAAACACTTTAATTCTCCTTCCCATTTCCACACTAACCTTTCAAGTTCAAGTTCAAGTTCAAGTGAGTTTATTGTCATGTGTCCCTGTATAGGACAATGAAATTCTTGCTTTGCTTAAGCACACAGAAAATAGTAGGCATTTACTACAAAACAGATAAATGTGTCCATGTACCATGATATAAATATATACACAAATGAATAAATAAACTGATAAAGTGCAAATAGCAGAAAGTGGTTATTAATAATCAGAGTTTTGTCCGAGCCAGGTTTAATAGCCTGATGGCTGTGGGGAAGTAGCTATTCCTGAACCTGGTTGTTGCAGTCTTCAGGCTCCTGTACCTTCTACCTGAAGGTAGCAGGGAGATGAGTGTGTGGCCAGGATGGTGTGGGTCTTTGATGATACTGCCAGCCTTTTTGAGGCAGCGACTGCGATAAATCCCCTCGATGGAAGGAAGGTCAGAGCCGATGATGGACTGGGCAGTGTTTACTACTTTTTGTAGTCTTTTCCTCTCCAGGGCGCTCAAATTGTCGAACCAATCAATCCTAGGTCTCCTCTATTGTCAGAGTGAGGTTAATTGCAAATTGGAGGAACAGCATCTCATTTTTTGCTTGTGCCCAGTGGTATGAATATTGATTTCTCTAACTTCAAGTAACCCCAGCATTCCCTCTCTATCCCTCCCCCACCCAAGTCGCACTAGCTTCTCATTTTCACCCAACAAACTAACAATGGCCTTTATCATCGTTACATTTTTGCATATTTTTCAATTCAGTTCTTTATCTCTACATCAACCTATACCTCTCGTTTCACTTCCCTGTGAGTTTCAGTCTGAAGAAGGGTCTCGACCCGAAACATCACCCATTTCTTCTCTCCAGAGATGTTGCCTGTCCTGCTGAGTTTCTCCAGCTTTTTGTGTCTATCTTAGGTTTAAATCAGCATCTGCAGTTTCTTCCTACAGTAATTACCATACCAGGCTGATGCATCCAAAGAAAATACTCTTCACTGTGCTTCTGTAGAATACTAGGAGAATTTTCATGGATATGTTGAAACTTCCCAGATGCCAAAAAACGAAATATGCTGATAGACTTAATTGACCAGTGATGTTCCCTCTCCAATGAGAATTGACCCGGGGAAGCATTTCAGCTCATTTATGAGTTAGATGAAGGAATACAGAGCGATATACCCATGTTTTTTAATGATACTAATTTAGTTTATTTACTGAATGCTGCACTTGAGGAAATATGGTAGAGGGCATTGAATCATTAAATGCCCAAACCAACAGCAATTGGGGTTTGATCATCCAATCCAATTGGACTGAGATCATCCAATTTAGTTCTATGAAAGTTTGATCAGATTATATTCTACATGGTGAGCAGGTTGGAACTTTGGAGGAATGGAGAGATTTAGGGATGATGTTCCGTACCAAATATTGTAAAGCACTTTTTATTCATCTTTAGTCTTGAAAACGTAACAGTTATATCCAACTCTCATTAGACAGAACAGTATTAATTTCTGGGCACCCCACTAAAGAATGGGTACGTTAGTTTTGGAGAAGGTATGGTACAGATTGTTCGGAATATGACCAATCCTTACAGTGTTAATTAAGAGATCCGGCTTGTATTCTCTTAAGCACGGCAGTACAAGAAGTAATTGAATTGTGGCGTCAAATATGATTTGCAGAATTGCTGCTGGAATGGAAAGAGACTATTTCTTCTGATGATGGTGGGGGAGCAGGAAAAAGGAATAGGGAATGGGGGACCTGGTCTAGAAATAAATGATAACCTGCTAATTGGAGTCCAACCTTTCAAACTGAAGACAGGAAACACTTCTTCACTTGATATGTGGTGGAAATGGAACACCCTGAACCATAAAAAAAACTGTAGAGGCTGGATCAAATGGAAAATTTGAAATTGAGAATGATAGTTTTTTTTTATTTGGCAGGTATATTAAAGGATGTAGAAGCAAGGTGGGTGAAGGGAAAAAAGATATTAATCAGCCTGAACTAGCTTATGTCTCACTTGTGTGGATATTTTCCTACTGTTTAAAGCTTGTTTCGCAATTGCGTGGTTGCCAACAAACAAAGTGGTGTAAGACTATCTTAGACAGGTGTTCATCCAATACCTGCCAGATTTAAATATACTGACAGATCAGAGTTTCATTCCCTAATTACACTGCACTTTATGCATAAATGTAACATGAATCCAGCAATGTTACTTGGCTGCTACTTGAAACTATGATGTGAAAATCATAATTCAAGATCAGGAATTGAGCATTGGCAACTCAGAGTTCATCATATTAACTCTATTTGATGGCAAAAGACAAGGGAGTACATTTTTTTTACTTCAGGACCAAAAAAAAAGCCTTTAGGCTAAAATGTTAATGCATCCAAAAGCAGGTGCACAGGAATTGTGTCCGTAACTTTACATGCAATTTCAAGCAATGCCTCAAAATGATTAAGGCTTGTAGGCTGTCTGGATCATTGTGTTCGTTGGCTTCATTAGTGGATCACAAGATCAGTCTCCACCATCACTGAAATATAGCTGAGCTCTGTTGGAAACATGGTGAACCCCAGATGTAGCCAGCAGAGAAACCTCCTGATAACAGAATGAACCTCACATTAGCCACCCAAGTTCTCTTCCAAGATGACGCAGCCTGTTATTTGGCCAATGAAGGAAATACAATAGTTTAGTTTAGTTTGGTTTTGAGCTACAGCATGGAAGCAGGCTGTTGTAAGGTAAATAATAGTGAGGGCTAATAATCAGTAAATAGGGGTGTGCATTGTGCTAATGTGGCGACAGGAAACCGCAGACCAAGTTCTTTGATTATGCATACACCCATCATTGTAACAAATGTTGATCTACTGTTAATGAATTTAGATTGTGGATAATCATCACATTCCGTTTGATACCTAGGTGAGTCTTTCTGTGTCCACTCTGTAATTAAGACCTCGACTTATTGTTAATCAACTGTGCAAAACATAGTCATCTGAGAATATAAAAAATGTACCAAAGTTACACTTGACAGGTCAGCTTGAGCTGGCCACCTGGTGATCACCAGTTTAATAAATTGCCCGTTACTTCAAACACCAACTCCGTGTCGTGTGCGGACGCGGCGCCGAAGGACGAGAGGCCGAAGCAAAGAAGTCGAAGCCAAAGAAACGAAGCCGAACGCCAAAAAACTAAATGAGTACGAAGACAAAATGCCAACTAACCGATAGGATGGGACGCCTAAATGCAAACTAACCGAAAGGGCGGGGCGCCTAATAGCCAACTAATCAAAAAGCTGCATCGCCTAAAAGCAAACTTACCAAATGGCCGCTCCGTCAAAATGCCACCTACCCGAAATGCGGCGTCGCCTAGAAGCCAACGAACCGACTGCCGCTCAACAGAAAAGTCCAATAACGGACATGACGTTGCCTGGGTGCGGGACTTTTCAGCGATTGGTCCAGACCCCCGCGTCCATCACGTCATTGTGGAGGGATGAACATTGTCCCACACTTCCGCTCCACCCGACCCACAGCCCGCAGAGGATGGCCATGGGAGAGTAGGGGCTGTCCCGAGGAATGCGCACCTTCGGCCGCTTACAACTTGGTGCTTGGGTTCAGATTGCCCAGTCACCAATGGCTTGTGTGGGAAAGTGACCCCCACGCTCCCGTCCCCCCTTCTCCCCATTCTCTCTCCCCCTTCTCTCTCTCTCCCCTTCTCTCTCTCTCTCTCTCTCTCCTTCTCTCTCTCCCCCTCTCTCTCTCCCCCTCTCTCGCATCTCACTCTCTCCCCTCTTCTCTCACTTCTCTATCTCTCCTCTCTCCTCTCTCTCTCTCCCCTCTCTCCCCCCCCTCTCTCTCCCCCCCTTATGCAGAGCGGCGAAAGAAGTTGAGAAAATGCCGAGTTAAAACCCCGTCCCGTGGGAAGGGCTTGCGGCAGCTGGGTTCACTGTGCCTTCATTGTTGATAGGTGCTGTATTTTCACACGGACCGCTGCCAGTTTTCTCAACTTTCATAGCCGCTCTGCATAAGTGGGGGAGAGAGAGAAGGGGGGAGAGGGGGGAGAGAAAAGGGGAGAGAAAGAGAGAATGGGAGAGAGAGAGAAGGGCGAGAGGTGTGGAGGGAGAGAGGAGGGGAGAGAAAGAAGGGGCAGAGAGAGAAGGGAGAGAGGGAATGGGGAGAGAGATAAGGGGAGAGAGAAGGGGGAGACGGGAGGGTAGGGGTCATTTTTCCACACAAGCCATAGGTGACTGGGCAATCTGAACCCAAGCGCCAAGTTGTAAGCGGCCGAAGGTGCGCATCCCTCGGGACAGCCCCCACTCTCCCATGGCCATCCTCCGCGGGCTGTGGGTCGGGTGGAGCGGAGGTTTGGGACAACGTTCATCCCTCCATAGTGATGTGATGGACACGGTGCTCTGGACCAAGCTCTGACAAGTCCCCCCCCGCCCGGCAATGTCATGTCCATTATTGGACTTTTCTGTTGAGCGGCAGTCGTTTCGTTGACCTGTAGGCAACGCCGCCTTTCGGGTAGGTAGCATTTCGACAGAGCGGCCATTCAGTAAGTTTGCTTTTAGGCGACACAGCTTTTCGGTTTGTTGGCTTTTAGACATCACTCCCTTTCGGTTAGTTTGCATTTAGGCGTCCCATCATTTCGGTTAGTTGGCGTTTCATCTTCGTACTCGTTCTTTTTTTTGCCGTTTCGGCCTCGTTTCCATTCGGTTCTTTGGCTTCGACTTTTTTGCTCCGGCTTCTCGTCCGTCGGCGCCATGTCAGGATACCACTCCGCGTGGCCTTTTCCATTTTGCTCCTACACTGGCCCTTCGGTCCATTACGACCACACCGTCAATGTATCTCTAAACTAAACTAAATGAATCACTCGCACAATAGTTCCATATTATCCCACTTTTGCACCCTACACACTAGCGGCAATTTACAGAAGCCAATTAACCTACAGCCAGCAATGTCTTTGGAAAGTGGGAAGAAACCCACACAGACGTAGGGAGAACATGCAAACTCCACACAGGCAGCACCCATGATCTAGATCGAACCCAGGTCTCTGGCGCTGTGAGATAGCAGCTCTACCACTGCACCACTGTGCTGTCCTTTGAGTCTCGTGTGGTATTTGAAGAATGCACTTATCTAGATGGGAAAGCTAGAGTGGAATGTGATGTGTGGAAAAGCAAGGTGAGTGGAGAGAGAGGAGGCCACTTGCAGAGTTCCCCCCAGGCAACACTTCTATCAGCCAGAGAGAAGGAATCATTGATACTATTTACAGATTAAGGCTACATTTCCCAAGACAATTAATGGCCGGAAAAGAAGTGTCAAATTATGAATATTACTCCCTGCATGTATCTCATTCTCCCCTCCTCAAATTCCCTGCACGCATCTTCACACATTTGCACCATTCCTCATTCCAACTTCTATTTCTTCCCTTTTACAAGCACGACTATTGCAGCCCTGACTTCCAACTCACACCTTGCATGTACACTTGCTATTTGGCCATTCCAGCTTCACAATGTGGACATTTGAGAAGACACTCATAACAAGTGTTCGCTGCAGGAGCGGATTGCTGTAAGTGAGCTTGTGCCAATAGAGGCCAAACACAGCAATCAACTCCCCCTTCCCTGGAGTGAAACATGCTGATCATCGTGGGCAGGGGAGAGGTCTTTCTGAGTGATTGGCAATGCTTGTGATATGGTGGAGTTTCTTTACATATTCTACTTTCCTTGCTTTTACACATCCTGCATGGCTAAACTGCGTATCCCAGTACTGCCACTTTTCTGATTTTTGCAAGGTCACCGCCCACCTTTCTTTTCACCTGCTGAAAATGTGGAAATATTTCTGTGCTTAGGAAAGATGAAATGTAACTCAAGTAGGTGCCATCAAGCATCAGCTCAAGGTGTGGCTCGTGTGCATTAGAGTCTAAAGAGGAGGAGAGAGGCACAGGGTATAGAACCGTGCACATGTTGACTATTGGAGAATTAGAATACATATAAATCCTGCTTCTGCTTCCATTAAACTGTTCCTGCTTAGATTGTCGAAATTGAAATTTCAAAATTTGCGTTCCCACCCCATCCCGTTTTCCACACTTTAATAAATAAAGAACAAATATATACATTGCAAAATATTTTGAGATTTAGAAATATGTGGACAGGCAAAAGATGTCAGGAGGCATTTAAAGGTTGCGGCATGGTGGCGCAGCGGTAGAGTTACAGTGAATGGAGCACCGGAGACCTGGGTTTGGTACCGACTACGGGTGTTCTCCCCGTGACCTGCGTGGGTTTTCTCCGAGATCTTCGGTTTCCTCCCACACTCCAAAGACGTACAGGTTTGTAGGTTAATTGGCTTGGTAATTGTCCCTAGTGTGTGTAGGATAGTGTTAATATGCGGGGATCACTGGTCGGTGTGGACCCGGTGGGTCGAAGGGCCTGTTTCCGCGCTGTATCTCGAAACTAAAAAACTAAACACGACCTTTAAGGCAGCAGTAGAGACTCTGTAAAGTCAATCCCAACTTTTCTTATGTTCTAACTGTTCGTTCGTAAAAACAAGTTTTTATGTTCTTCCTGTGACCTCATGGGTTTTTCCTAGTGCTCCAGTCTCACCCACATTTGCTCCGGTTGCTCCAGTCTCCTCACACCGAAAAACATCACTAAAAGACATTAAGGTTTGTAGTGTAATTGGCTTCTGTAAATTGTCCCTAGTGTGTCGTATGCAAAACTGGGATAACATAGAACTAGTGTAGGAGTGGTCATTGGCTGGCACGGACTCGGTGGCCCGAAGGACCTGATTCCACACTACATCTCTAAACTAAACTAAATTAAAGAGAATCCAGTGAAAATTATAGAGGCAGCAATTTATATAGTACATCCAGTGGTAGACTGGATGACTTTGCAGATATACAGGGATCTAAAACTCAGGTGAATGAATTGTAGACAGTGATGAAAGAATTAAATTTGTGTTAAAACAGATCAGCTTGAGTAAGATATCTTGTTCCTTTAAACGAGAAACCATAATTCGATTAATCTTGCGATACAAAAATTAACCATGTAATTAACTGAGTAATAAATCAATGTTCTAATTGTTTATGTTGCGTGCACCATCAGTTGCAATACATCAGTTGATAATGTTATCTGAACCTTAGCGATTATATTTCTGCCTGAAATCACTTTCTGGCATTGATTCAATCCAAAGTCTTCAATAGAGTTTCGGCTTTATATAGGAGTGGTTCTTTCATTTCCATCCAGGCTTCCTGATAGCTGCAGTAGCTGTCAGTGAATTCCAAATGCTTGACATGTAACAATATCAACTCATTAACAATCAGTTTTATTATTCCTGCAGATTTATTGAGAAATAATCTGAGGTTGATTACAAGGACATTTTTTGATAGTACAGATTAAAGTACATTGATATCCAGAGACCAAACAGAGGACATTGGGGAAATTAAGAGTTGCACAACTTGCTTCCACAATAAGGAAGAATATTTTTTAATCACATAAATAGATAAAATCTTGTTTAGAAGAAAAATTACAAAACTCAGCGGGGAAATACAGATGCAGGAAGATAACCTAGTTACCAACTTACGATATGTGAAATGAAGCACTGAAAATTATCTTTTGCATAGATAACAAATGCAAATTAATGATTCGCGTGCTAAAATTTCAGTGTAACACAAACGCGTGTGATTTTTTTAAAAATCGCAATCTGTATACCCTGAGATTACATAAAATCAGTCAACAGACAAATCACAACAGTGCCTAGCAGCAATTATTTGGCTAGTTTCAGCTGTACAGAAATAATAACTTAATATAATGCTAATTAACTCTAAGTTTAACATGAAAACATATTTCAGTCAGAATACGTCAACTTTATTTATCTTCTTTACTTTGTACAACAGCACATTTCACCATTTACTTCATATCAATCCCCCTCACCTTCCACCCTGCATCACCACCCACTGTGGTATACAGGGTATAATATAACATAGTTTATCAATTAAAATGTAATTTACCAAAAACTTGAGTTTCAGCCATTTAGTGAAAGAACAGGTGAAAGAAACTGGCATTCTTAAAAAAAAATTATATGCTGAAATCTTATCTTGTTTAGATTGACCATAAAGAGGTCAAGAAGCTAACAACTTTCAGTCACCAAAATGTTTTAGTATAACTTTAAACATCTTGCATTGTTAATATTTTCTCGATTGGCTTGATTCCTGGATAGCAGGTTCTTGGTGGTAAGCACATGCTACTGGACACTTTATACTAAATGATGATAGACACAAAGCTGGAGTCAATTTGGGCGTTATTTGCGCGCCATTTACTCGTCACGATGCACGACGCGCACATGGCGTGCATTACGCGCGCATGGCGCGTGGTGAGACATGTTGGCATAGGCAGTGACCCGTGGTAGCGCGCGGCGCCCCAGGATTTTGGGATTCTCATAATCCTCACTCGCCACCTGCGTGACGCACAAATGACGCCCAAGTGGGACAGGCCCTTAACTCAGCGGGACAGGCAGCCTCTCTGGAGAGAAGGAATGGGTAACGTTTCAGGTCGAGACCCTTCTTCAGGCAATGGTAATGAGCATATGTTAAATTCTAGGAAGATTCTACAACTAGGTTTGTTTCTTGATTTAAACAGACCTATAGAGGCACTTTAACCCACAGAGTACTGATGACATACCTGCTTCCCTGAAGATCACTTAAAAAGGACAAAGACACATTTGCCTCATTACATAAAATAAATCTTGGAATATTTTACTTTTGGATAATACCGAGCAACTGTACGTTTTTACCAGAAGAAATGTTTTGACATGTTCTGTACAACATAACCAAGTGAAGATTAATGAGTGCAATACCACAATTGGTGCAAATTAAAGTTTATATTAATTGAAAGTTAACATTGATTAATAGATAGCTTTTTTAAGCTTATCTATTTTTATTTTTGAATTTATAAACTGTGAGACTTTTTCTCAATTGTGGGAGATGTTTTCTTTTATGTAATGAAGGCTTCTTTGCTCTTTTTAAGCGATCTGGAGGTTAGTACACTGTGGGTTAAAGTCCTCCTGTGGATCAAGTGCAAACCTGATTATAAAATCTTCCTGGAAGTGAACATCTGCCAGAGATGTTTACTGGAAGGTTTTATTGGGTGAGCTGTGTGGTGACGTGAGGTAGGAGACAGGTTTACAGATTTGCCTGATGTCACCAATTGGACACTGAACTGTATTATCCCACTTGCACTGTGTGTGGAATGATCGGCACAGAGATGGAGCTGTGACTGGGAATTAGAAGTTAAAGCTTTCCTGCTGGCCCCCAGCAGACTCTCAGTAAACCAGATCTGTTCAGAAAAGTTTCTGACTTGGTTTGGTGCATGTCTTTGTTTTAAATATCACTGAGTGCACCACAGTGCCTTCTTTGCATCCATGAATGAGGCCCATGTGACAGTCAGGTGACACCTCAATAAAAATGACCTGGTTAAGATTACGGAAAAATTGGAAGTGAGTGGGAATTTTGCACAGCAATGTTATCTGCCCCCAACTTTGTTCTCACTGTAGCCAGGTGGTTTGAATTTTCCCCACTGATTTCACAATTGATGTGTTTCCCACAGACCAAGTTAAATTTGCTCTGGGGGACCACTGATGTGACACTCCAGTTTCTATGCTATTGTAAAACAATCACACATTATTGTTTATGTTGCTTGGATAGTATCTCAGGTGGATTCAGAACATGAAGCAAGGATAAACCTGAAAGCAACAGAAAAACACAAAAACTAGAAGGAAAACCAATCCTGTCCACAAGTATACCAGCTATGGTGCTAAAGAGGACTTTCCCCAACACCTCAGCACTTGCCAGAAATGTGTAATGGGTTGCCTGTAAAAGAGAATAAGTGACAAAGATTAACAATTCATCATCTGCTACAAAAATTATCTGCATTGTCTGATACAAGCATGAGCAATAATTTTACAATCCCTGAAATAACTATCTTAATTCTTTGTTCTGATTTCCAACTTGGTTTGTCACCTATTTCCTGTTATACATTTTTTTTGATATCATTCCTACCATTTGTTGATTGAAGCCGAATCAGAAACCAAAGTGTAAGAAATCGGCACAAGACTGTCACTGTCACTAATTCTCAGTGATCAGTATCACTGTTTAACAGGTATGCTCAAGGGTCAGTCTATTTTCTGACCTGTGGCATCACGCCCAGAAAATAAATTCCAGTGCACTCATAAAAGTACGACAGCAAAAGTGTGGTGAAAAATGTACAACAGCAAAGGGTCAATGATAAATATACAAGAGGATAAGTGAAGCAATAAATGTACAACAGCAAAAATCCAATGGTGAATATATAATAGCGAATGTGCAGTAACAAAAGCATGACAGCAAAAGTTCAATGATAAATATCTGACAAAAAATGTGCAGTGATAAAATACCAAACGTAAAAGTGTGATGATCAAGTAACTAAGAGAGGTTTCTCCCTAGGTTCTGCCCATGTTACGTCAGTTCCTTAAATATCATGGGAAAGTTGCCAGGGGCAACTTATCTTGCCTGGACTACACAAATACACTTAAGGACACAAATTATACCCAATTTCAAGCCGCAGGTAATTTTAGTAGAAAGCATTAACAGATGAAGGATTGATGAAGGATCATTGATAATGTAAACGGAGATGACTGATACCTGGACACCATCCTGAGGTACGGCATCCAGTATCTGCATTTTTAACAAACCTAATAGGCATTTTGCATCATTTTATTACCACAAGTGAGCTGCAATTGGCTTCAACGCAACCTGAAGTTTTGAAACAATCCAAGTTTATTTCGAACATGGAAAAGATGGTGCTGGAGTAGCTCAGCGAGTCTGGCAGCATCTGTGGAGAACATGATAGGTAACATCTCGAGTCGTGACTGTTCTGCAACTGCAGTTCGTTGTTTCCACAGGAATATACTTGGCAGATCCTAAGGTGGTTCTACCACTTATGGGAATTTCTGAGAAAACAAGTGGAAAGGAATGTGGACACACACCGCATATTGGTGGGGTAGTTGCAAGGCAGTAATGATCAGAACCAGAATGTCCAATGGATTGCCCACTATTTGCAACACTGAACACTGAGGATTATAAAGTGTTCTTGATATAAGTGGTGCCAAGATGTTAAGGAGGATTTTAAAACTGAAATCACCATCTCAATCTGCAATCTACTGAACCAATAATCCTGTGAATGTGACTTTTCACTTTCACTGTAGCACTTCACATCTGACAGGCAATTAGGGATAGGCTATAAAATGGTGGCCTTGCTCAGGTCTTCAACATAACCTACAAATAAATAAATAACATACATTTGAATATAGCTGAAAAAGCACAAAATGTGAAGGAGTCTCCCTGTTGTAAATATCCCACCTGGCAACAATTAATGGTGCCTACAATCTGCCTACAACAGGTCTTTAATTAAAATAACTTTAAAGTATTTTTTCCTAGCTGCCAAGTTCCCTTGGGCTCAGCTGAGTTTCAAAGGAAGTTGTGAGGAACTTTGTAGTCTTTTAAAAGTTTTTAAAAGGGCACCTTTGATGATTTTTCCTTGGGATCGATGTTTGCTCCCAAAGAGAAATGATGTAGGCGAAATTCTGATGGAGTTGGGGTCTACCCTCCCTCTCCCACACCATTTTGTGCCAGAGGGCTTGAGGGTTTTTGTCTCAACATAGCTTCATGTCAGCCTGTATATCTATCAATGGTGGATATTTTCACAATACAACAATTAAAAAGATGATGAAAATCATGGAACATGTCAGTAAATCAATTGTGATCAAAAGATTCCATAAAGCCTAATGGGCAATCTAACATTAAAGTGAATAGCACCTTCAGTGGTTTGCTATCTAAAATCTGACTCCGTTAACAGTAATGTTTATTTAGTTTAGTTTATTATTGTTGTGTGTACCAAGGTACAGTGAAAAACTTTTTTGTTGCACGCTATCCAGCCAGCGAAAGGATTATACACGATTACTATCAAGCTGTCCACAGTGTACAGATCCAGGAGAAAAGGTATAACTGTAAGTACAAGATAAAGTCCAGTAAAGTCCGATTAAAGATAGCCCAAAGGTCTCCAGTGAGGTAGGTGGTAGGTCCGGAACACTCTGTAGTTGGTGATAGGATGGTTCAGTTACCCGATAATTGCCCGGAAGAAACTATCCCTGAATCTGGAGGTTTTCAAACTTCTATACCACAAATAAATGATAGGTTTACAATGGTGTTTATGTATCTGGAACTGAAATGAGATATCTTGTAATATACTTATTTTTTTAATGATACTGTGGTGGATATATGAGAAACTAATTAATTAATAGGATCAGTGAATGATATTTATTCACCTTTGAAGTAAATACAGACTGTATATAGTTATCACCACCCTAGTGGTTATGTCTCATATGCCACTAAACTCAAAGTTAGTCTTGGATCTCCTAAAAATGTTTCTATAGATATTTTTGCTAGAACATCAACAACATGTGCAATCATCTTGCTCATATCCACAGATAGTTGGTGGTCTTTAGGGGGGCGGGGGCATTGTGGTGCACTGGTAGAGTTTCTGCCTAACAGCTCCAGAGACCCGGGTTCAATCCTGACTAGAAGTGATTAGTTTATTTTAGTTTAGAGATGCAGCTTGAAAAGAAGCTCTTCGGCCCACTGAGTCCATGTCGACCAACATCAGCTAGACTCTAGTTCTATCCTACACACTAGGGACAATTTACAGAAGCCTATTAACTTACAAACATTCACGTGTTTGGAATATTGGGGGAAACTGGAGCACCCAGAGAAATCCCATGTGACCACAAGGATAACATACAAACTCTGTACAAGTAGCACCCTTGTCACAATTTAGTCAGGATCAAACCTGGGTCTCTGGTGCTGTAAGGCAGCAACTCTACCGCTGTGCCTCTGAGTTATCTGTACAGAGTTTATATGTTCATCCTGTGACCTTGTGGGATTTCTCCACGTGCTCCAGTTTCCTCCCACATTCCATAGATGTGCAGGTTTGTAAGTAAATTGGTCTCTGTAAATTTCCCCAGGCTGCGAAACCGGGATTACAGAGAACTAGTGTAGGGGTGATCGCTGGTCAGCATGGACTCGGTGAGTTGAAGGGCCTGTTTCCACAATGAATCTTTAAACTAAACTAAACTTGTTTTTCCTGCATGACAACCGTAACTGGACTGATAGAAAGTAATATACAATGTAAATCATTTAAACAGTTTCAAAACTGCAATAATCACATAAGCTGCACACTGTTAAGGTAGTACTAAATAGCCTTTTGTTGTAACATGGAATTTCTCTTCTATTAGGGATTTTGATATTTATTTTCTAATCCTTCCATTGTTAGATGCAATGCCTTGTATACAGTACATTTTAATGTAATAGAGAGGTCTCAGTTGCAATCCTGGACTCACTTTGAGTTACCTCAACATAGAGGTATTCTTTTTAAATTCCATGATCAAAAGAGTTACAAGATTTAACATTAAGATTATTTTGTGTATTTCTTTGCTTTGAGGCCCGATCAAAAGTTTATATTTTCCTTTGACAGTAGCTCAAAACTCTTTTGATACTACAGTCAAAGCCTGTGGATCATCATTTTCATGTTCATAGTCACAGGAGCAGAATTAGGCCATTTGGCTCAAAGCATCTCCTCCACCTTTCAATCATGGCCGATCTATCTTTCCCTCTGAACCCAATTCTCCTGCATTCTCCCCGTAAACTTTTGACACCTTTACCAATCAATCTTCGCTTTGTAAATAACCAATGACTTGGCTTCCATAGCCATCTCTAGCAATGAATTCCACAGATTTACCACCCTCTGACTAAATAAATTCCTCCTCATCTCCTTCCTAAAGGAACATCTTTTTATTCTGAACCTGTGCCCTCTTTCTTAGACTCTCCCATTTGAGGAAACAGCCTCTCCACATCCACTCTATCCAGGCCTTTCACTATTCTGAACATTTCAATGAGGTCCCCACTCTATTCTAAACTCCAGCAAGCACAGGCCCAATACAGTCAAACGCTCATCATACGTAAACCCATTCATCCCCAGGATCATTTATATTAACCTCCTCTGGACCCTCTCCAATGCCAACACCATCCCGCACATCAGATATGGGGCCCAAAACTGCTAGGCAATCCTCCCAATGTGGTCTGACCAGTGCAGTCCCAAGCCTCAGCATTACATTGGTATTTTTCAGCTTTACATCCCGACCTTTATATTCGAGTCCTCTCGATACAAATGCTAACATTGCATCTTGCTTCCTTACTCCCAATTCAACTTGCAAATTAACCTTTTGTGAATCCTGCACCAGCAATCCCAAGTCTCTCTGCACCTCCAAGTTGAGTACTTAGGAGCAGACAGTAAATACGCCAAAGTTAACATGGTTTTGTGAAAGGGAGATCCTGCCTGACAAAAACTCATATGTCAGGCTGTTATTCATCGATTACAGCTCGGCATTTAACACAATCATCCCCTCCCAGCTGGTTACCAAACTCGCAGAACTGGGTCTCTGCGCATCCCTCTGCAATTGGATCCTCGACTTCCTCATTCACAGACCACAGTCTGTTCGTATTGGTGGAAATGTGTCAGCCTCGATAACAATCAGCACGGGAGCACCTCAAGGCTGCGTGCTCAGCCCCCTGCTGTACTCACTCTATACCCATGACTGCGTAGCCAATCACAGTGTGAACTCCATCATCAAGTTCGCTGACGACACCACTGTTGTGGGGCGTATCACTGATGGGGATGAGTCAGAGTATAGAAGAGAGATCGAGCAACTGTCCATATGGTGCACAATAACCTGGCCCTCAACACCAGCAAAACCAAGGAACTGATTGTGGACTTTGGAAGGAGTAGGAGGGGGACCCACAGCTCCATTTATATCAACGGGTCGATGGTTGAAAGGGTCAAGAGCTTCAAATTCCTGGGCGTGCACATCTCTGAAGATCTTTCCTGGTCCAAGAACACTAATGCAATCATCAAGAAAGCTCATCAGCCCCTCTACTTCCTGAGAAGATTACGGAGAGTCGGTTTGTCAAGGAAGACTCTCTCTAACTTCTACAAGTGCACAGTAGAGAGCATGCTGACCGGTTGCATCATGGCTTGGTTCAGCAATTTGAGCGCCCTGGAGAGGAAAAGACTACAAAAAGTAGTAAACACTGCCCAGTCCATCATCGGCTCTGACCTTCCTTCCATCGAGGGGATTTATCGCAGTCGCTGCCTCAAAAAGGCTGGCAGTATCATCAAAGACCCACACCATCCTGGCCACACACTCATCTCCCTGCTACCTTCAGGTAGAAGGTACAGGAGCCTGAAGACTGCAACAACCAGGTTCAGGAATAGCTACTTCCCCACAGCCATCAGGCTAGTAAACCAGGCTCGGACAAAACTCTGATTATTAATAACCATTTTCTGTTATTTGCACTTTATCAGTTTATTTATTCATGTATGTATATATTTATATCATGGTATATGGACACACTTATCTGTATTGTAGTAAATGCCTACTATGTTCTGTATGCTGAAGAAAAGCAAGAAGTTCATTGTCCTATACAGGGACACATGACAATAAACTCACTTGAACTTGAACTTGAACTTGGAGCCTGTTGGAATTCTTTGAGGGACTAAATAGCAGGATACACAAAGGAGAGTCAGTGGATGTGGTTTACCTGGATTTTCAGAAGGCCCTTGATAAGGTGCCACACATGAGGCTTCTAAGGATGATGAGAGCCCATGGTATCGGAGGGATGATACTAACATGGATAGCAGGTTGGCTGGATGGAAGGCGGCAATAAAAGGGGCTTTTTTTGGTTGACTGCCAGTGGCTAGGGGTATTCCGCAGGGGTCGGTGCTGGGGCTACTACTCTTCACGGTACATATAAATGTTTTGGATGAGGGAATTGAAGACTGTGGCCAAATTTGTAGATGATACGAAGATAGGTGGGGGGGGACAGGTAGTATGGAGTACTGGGGCTCGCTGGAGGGGAGCGCTCCGTTTCGCTGGCCCGGGGCAGCCGGCAGCCTGAAGCCGCGGTCTGCAGAGCTCCAGGTGGTGCGGCGTCTACAGCTCGGGATCCCTCGTGGGGGACCCGGGGGAAGAAGAAGCCATCACTGCCAGGCCCGCGGCCAACTTCTACCACGGGCCCGGCGTGAACTTAACATCACCCCTGGAGGGGAACTTCGACCACCGGCCCTGCAATCTACGGTGCTTCTGGCAGCGGCGGAGACTTTAAATCTCGACCACCGGCCTGCGGCCTAACCAACTTAAAGCCGCGGTCTCCGGTGAGGAAGAGCCGATCCTGGACTGACTCTGGACTCTGGTCCTGTCCATAGGGGGGAAATGGAGGAGGACTGGCCAAATTTTGTGCCTTCCACCACAGTGATGAATGCTGTGGTGGATGTTTGTGTTACAGTTTTATTGTGGTTGTGTGTTCTTTATTATTGTACCGCTGCAGACAACCCAAATTTCCATCAACCCTGGTTGTGTGGCAAATAAATTCTATCAAAAAATTACTACCATCGCCCGGCGGGGTCACAACATCCGAAGCCTGGATCGCCTCCGCGCAGAGGGAGAATAAGAAGGGAAGAGACAAAGACTCAAGACTTTTGCGTTCCATCACAGTGAGGAGGTGCCTGGTGAACTCACTGTGGTGGATGTTAATATGTGTTTATTGTGTGTTTTTGTCATTTTTACTATATGTAGGACTGCAAGGCAACAACATTTCTGTCAGACTGCAAGGTCTGAATGACAATAAAGGCTACTTTGACTATGACTTTGACTAATGGAATTACTGCATAGCAAAGTGTGGAGTCATGCATTTTGGTAGTATGAACACCAAACTCTCTTTTGTCGAGCCTGCTATTTACTTGCTCAAAGAATTCCAACATTTGTCAGGCTAGATCTCTCCTTCACAAAACCATGCAGCTGACCTGCCTAGTTTATCATGTGCTTCTAAGTACTTGGAAAACTCATCCTTAATAATGGCCTCTAAAATCTTATCAACCATTGGTCAGGCTAACTGGTCTATAATTTCTCCTCTTTTGCTTTGCTCCCTTCTTGAACAGCGGAGTAGCATTTGCAATTTTCCAGTCCTCTGGGACCACTCCTGATTCTAGTGATTCTTGAAAGATCACCACGAATGCCTCCACAATATCTAAATTTTCTATGCATTTTCTCAAGAAATAAGCAATTCTAATTGTCCTGTATCATTAGTGCATTTCTACCTAAATTTTCTCATGGTGCAACAAGACATACACGTTTCTACAACGGCTCTGAATCATTTGGCAATCTGTTGGAGGAGAACCATTCTTGTGAAGTATTTTGTGTACCACCAGCCTCACTGTATAACTTGCCTTAGTTGCAGCATTTGCAGTTTTGTATAATTGACCATGATTTCAGGCCCCAGTTCAGGGACGTAAGCTAAGATGACACTTCAGTGCACTATTGAGTGCTACAGTGTGAGTGGCATCAGATGATCTGTTAAATTTGTCAGCACTTCCAGTTGATTCCAGTTCTCTAACATTACCACGTTGTAGGATCTTACCACATACAGATTGGCAGCTAATTTTACATAGCAGCACATTTAAAATTATTAATTGGCTGCAAACTGCTTTGGTCAAACTGAGAACATGAAAGGTGATATACAACTGCAGGTTTTTTTATTAAAACCTGACAACTTTTATCTGCGGCATCTTTACAAATTTCATAGCTGGCAACTGTTGACAACTTGCCAGAAGCAAGGTACAAGATGAAGTTACGAGATTTTTTCTCAGTAAAGCAAGTGACTAACCACGCCAGCTGTGCTTTCCATTCTTAGAACCACGAATCTTCTCCAGAAAATGTGTATTTATTCTCAATACAAATTACAATTTTCAATTCTCAATTACAAAATACAATTTAGCCTTTGCTAATGAACCACCAGAATTAACTAGATTGTTTTACTATAGTAAAAGAAAAATAATAATTAAAGTCAGTAATAACTTTCATCTCATTTACCAGCAATTATTGACTTACATTTACAGAGACAGATAAGAATTACAAAGGAACAGGAGAAAAACCTTTATTAGTATAGCTTTCAAGTTTGTTTGGAATTCCCAAATTTGTTTAAAAAAATACTTACATACAGATTGTTTTAACAACTATTATGCTGTTTAATCAGATTCACCAGTAGTCTTGCCAAATATCAGATTCATAACCTCAGCATTTTAGTAGGCTGTCTATCACACATTTCTTTTTATTTGAGAACTTTTACTGCATGAGATCCCATCTCCCTCTCACACACTTGTTTCTGCTACTAATCACAAGGAATTGTATAATTCCCTTAACACCTTTAAAAGGAAAGCCATTTCCTCAATGGATTTTACTTCGGAGTTACGTGAGTGACTACGTGAAGAAACCCGCCAGGACGCATGCGTGTCATATCGCTACACGCATTGCAACGAGTCACAGCAGGGGGAACGACGTTCCCTTAGCGGCAAAATTTGAAAGCCGGGAACAGCAGGTAAGGAGACTCTGCGTTCCTTCCACTTACCTTTCAGGTGGAGACATGGACCAGATCCACGAAGGCTGCGGAAAAGCTGGCGGGGGAGAGCCGCGGAGTTGCGGGCAGCCAGCAGCAGCAGCCAACGGCACGCCAATCTCCCGTAATGGGAACAGCTGTGCCCGACTTCGCTCCCGACTTCGCTCCCGCACCGGCCAAGCCGGGCGGGAGAGCGAAGCAAAACTAACAGGGTCGTTGACTCCGAGGAGTCCGACTCTGAATAGCCGCGAGCGGCCAGTGCCCGAGCGCATTGGGGCCGGTTGGAGCGGCTTCAGGAGCAGCCGCGAGCGGCCAGTGCCCGTGCGCATTGGGGCCGGTTGGAGCGGCTGGCAGCTGTGAACAAAGCAGCCGCGACGGCCAGTGCCAGTGAGCATTAGAGCCGGTTGGAGCAGCTGCTGGAAGACGAGCTTCAAGCAGCCGCGACGGCCAGTGCCCATGAGCATTGGAGTCGGTTGGAGCGGCTGCAGGAGCAGTACCTCTTGTAGGGCTGCACAGTGTTTCTCCCTCATCCGAGGGGAACACCGAGGGGTCAATCCTGGGCTGACTGCAGGAGCTGAAGCAGGAGCGGCTTCATGGAGCAGCCGCGACGGCCAGTGCCTGTGAGCATTGGAGCCGGGTGGAGTGGCTGCAGGAACTGGAGCAGGAGCGGCTTCAGGAGTAGCGGCTTCAGGAGCAGCCGCGACGGCCAGTGACCATGTGCATTGGAGCCGGTTGGGTGCCCCAGAGCATCGGAGCCAGCTGGAGCGGCTGTTGGAGCAGGTAAGTGGCAGGCTCCGGGAGATGGAGACTAGTCACAGGGGGCAGCTAGTAAGTCCTACAGCAGTACCTCTTGTAGGGCTGCACAGTGTTTCTCCCTCATCAGAGGGGAGTATAGGGGGTCAATTCTGGGCTGAAGCTGAACAGGGGTGCAGAACTTACCCCTAGTGCACATGCGGTGCAGAAAACCTATTGGAAGACATTTACCATCAGGGAACTGCAAAACACTGAATGTTCCCAGTATCAACCAGTGTATTTGAAAACATGGCAGGGCAGGGACTTGAAACGAAAGAAAGTTCCAAAAGTCCTAACAGCAGGTATTACGGGTTTCACCCGCACAATAAACAAAAAAGACACTTGATCACCAGGATGCACTGGCCTTATTTTGCAAACTACCAATACGAGTAAACAGCATTAGGAAGAAGTACCATCCAACCGACTTTAGACCCTAATTTGCAGGCCTATGCAAACCTGGAACCTCCATACCACCAATATTAAAATTTGGAGGCAACTTATCTAAACAGGTAAAGAACTTGACATAGAGGGAACCATGAGGCTCATTAAAGCAACGTCTAAAAACTACTTCCTGGGGAATGCGCTAACCCTCAACACAGACCCAACCACAGAAACCTACTTATAGTAACCATGGAGGAAGAAGTAAAGGTTTATACCATAGAATTATTTAAAACATAATCCTCCAGTTCAGCATGTACCGAACTGAATGTTCATGCTTACAGGCAAAGAAATAATCATAAGCGCATAATGAACTACAGTACCCAAATAAAAAAGGACTAATGGAGGACATCCAACACGAATCACAGGAATTTGTGTCCAAAAATCTTTATCATAAAATAGATAGTGGTTGCCACATCATCATAGATTTGACTTATTTGAATACTTTCGTACTTTATATTCATTACTAGATGGGAACCTTTGTTACTGCAAAGGTATTGATCCTAGGTTACTACATGGCAAGCATCGTATTAAAAAATGCTTACTATACAGTACCCATTAGAGGTGACCACAGATGTATTTAACACAATGGATCATCTGCGGTTCACCCTTAACTCAGCACACATCTCAGTGACTTTGCCGTAAGAAAAGGTTACAGCCTTAATGGAGGCTTGCAGTAAACTAAACCACCCATCAGACTGGTAGTAGAATAATTGGCATTATAGTGGCTGTGTTCCAGCCACATAAATCAGACCTTTACATTATCAAATTACTGAGCGCAAACATGCGTGCACTCAAAAATTATGGGGGTCATTCTGACAGACCAAAGAAGCTACCAACAGAGGCCACCATGGTACTAAAATGGTGGAAACATAACATTAGGCATTGTTCCAATCCAAACATTAACAGCTACCCGTCTATGGAACTACATACTGATGGGCACTTGGATGGGATGCTACCAATTCCATCTTCAGCTGTGGGGGAGATGGAATGCACAGGAGGCATCATTACAAATGCTGGGCATAAATACCTGGGAAAGTTAAGTGCATTCCATGGCTTTAAGTCATATTGTTCTGGGTTATACCACCAGTATGTTAGACTACTAATTGACTACACCACCGTGGTGCATATGTCAACCATATGGGTGGAAACATATCGGCATCATGTGACTATCAGGCCAACACAATTTGGCAATAATGTATCCAGAAAGATATTTGGATATCAGCTACCAAATTACCAGGTAAACTGAATTTAGTGGCAGACAACAGGTCACGCTAGTCTATGAAAACACTGTATGGATGTTGGGGAAAGTATTGCTGGAATTACAGCACGGCATGCAACACCAGATAACGACCTATTCACATCCATGCTCACACCAGTTATCGAATTAGGTTCTTGGGAACCAGAACCTGGGGCAGTGGCTACAGATGCATTTTCGCTGCATTGGGGGATTATTTATGCATTCCTTCTGCCTCATCAGTTGGGTATTTAGGAATAAACAGTAGACTCCGCGTCTGGTATTTTGATAGTACCTGATTGGCCTACTCAACCATGGGTCCCGGGGATATCGACATGGTTTTAGAACCATGCATCACCATCCATCATAGACCTAATTTACTGGTTCTTCCCGCAACTAGGGGAGTTACCCATGTCATAATTATATAAACCTATTAATTTATAGAGTTGAAAGCACCTCTACTACACCTGGGACTGACGGACCGAACAGTGGAATTATTTCAGCGGGCCACAGACAGTCCACCAAAAAATCAGTACTTGGTGTCATCAAGAAATGGGAAGTACTGTCACAACAATAAACATCACCCACAGATCTATGAACATCCCGTCTGTTCTGGAATTCCTGGGTAGCCTCCATTACGATGAGAGGCTCAGTCATAGTGCCATCATAGCGCCAGAAGTGCTCTGTCAACATACCTGTGGCAAGGAACAGAGCGGCATTCTGTTGGGACACAACTTGGTAACCAAACTCATGAGGGGCATTTTAATATTAATCCCCCAAGAACAACTCCCAAATATGGGATGTGAGCATTGTACTGACCATGTTAAGAAACTGGTCTCCAGCTACAGCTCTGTCCCTACAGAAACTGACTAAGAAAACAGTCATGCTGATGGCCTTGGCCATGGCACAAAGGGTCCAGTCACTACAGGAACAAAGGTTGGACAACATGATTATTTCATCTGGAAATTTAACTTTTCACATTAATGAAATAGTCAAACAGAACAGACAGGGGTCAGCAGGCCTAAAAACAGAATTCAGGGCCTACCCGACAGATGGTCGTCTCTGTATTGTAATACACTTACTATTATATATGGATTATACTAAGATCATCAGAGGGAAGAAATGTCACTTTAATCAGCTACAAACAGCCACTCAAAACAGTGACAGTCCAGACTATCTCTAGGTGGCTAAAACAGGTCCTAATAAAGGCTGGAGTAGACACTAGCATTTTAAAATCTCACTCCACCAGGGCTGCAGCTACATTCAGATTCAAGTTTAATTGTCATTGTCAGTGTACAGTACAGAGACAACAAAAAGCAAATACATCGGCAGCTATGAAGTTGGACGTTCCTATGGACCAAATCCTCAAGACAGCAGGATGGTCAACGGAGGAAACTTTCCAACGACTTTATAACAATCCAGTCATTGAACCTGGAATATTTGCAGAAACAAATTTAAGTTCTGTAATATAATTTACCCCATAAATAGGGGCAATAATTGGTGTTAATATTTTTATCGTTGGGTTTCAATATCGTATTGATGTCTAATGATGTTAACTCTATTCTCCCCATAATCAAAGCAGATGTGATGCATGGACTCGTTTCCATGGCATGAAATCACAGAGCTTTAAAATCTTCACGTAGTCACTCACGTGACTCCGAAGTAAAATAGTAAGATTAAACGAGAACTTACCAGTTTGAAGTTTGATCGTTATTTTATGAGGAGTAACGTTGAGGGAATACGTGCCCTCCGCTCCCACCCTTGATCATATACTAAACTGGTATCTCTTCTCTATCTTACTATGTTTAGTCATTACAGTTATCTGTGATTTCACACCGCTGCTTTGAAGAATGACACGCATGCGTCCTGGCGGGGTTCTTCACGTATTCCCTCAACGTTACTCCTCATAAAATAATGATCAAACTTCAAACTGATAAGTTTCGTTTAATCTTACTATTAACTGTGGTTAATAGAAATGTCACTTTATTTTTAGGGAAAAGTACGTAAACCAAATGATCCGATTAGCATTAATTTATTGCAACAGTAGTTGTACTTTCCATTCACACAATTTACACCTGATTTACACAAAGGCAAAATTCCCATCAGTTTCAAAGCTTGGTCCTGCAACATTAGCTATAGTCTATTAAGGTATCAGGATTCTTATATAATATAGAGACAAGCTACAAGTCTAATTAATATTTTTAGTTACATTAATGAATGTAGGTTTTTAAATGAAAATGTCAGTGTGACAAATCACTGCTTAATGTTAGATATGAAACTGACCGTAGCAGAACAGAATGAAAGTTCGAAGATTCCTTTTGTCACTTTTAATGGCAACAAGATGTTATCTGCTTCTGATATAGCAAAAAAAATCTGTCATAAAAACCCTTTGGTTTCTATATCAATAGCTCAATAACACAAACTGAAAGATTAGGTTTAATTTCTTGATCCAATTTTCATCTCTACACATTAAATATCCAGAGATAGAATCTACCAGATTCTTTCAAGTTATTCAGAGCTTAGAAAAAACCCATGACATTTTCCTCAAATATGCACCATGTAATGGCACTTCAATGAAATGAGTAAAAAAAAATGAGCATTTGCTTCCATAATAACATGTCTGACAGACCAAACAATGGCTTTTTGAAGTGCCAGAGCGTTGTCAGGGGAATAATATTCCTATTCTCCAGCACTATAGTTGATAACAAATTCATCTATGAAATTAATTCATTTTTGACATTTGTTTGAGAAGGAGAATATACCATTGTTGCCTTTTAATATTAAAGTGTGTCCAAAACTTTTCAGAGCCTGTGACTGGAACCATAAACGTTAACCATAAATAGCAGATGAATTTGTGCTAAAATCTGAGAAATTCAGTTCTACAACCCGTTACCATTCTGAACCCCTTTACATTTAAAAATTGACCTTGCAGACTGGCAAGTTGTAATACAACAAATCTTAAGCAATCACTCAATAATCCAAAGAAGTAACATTTGCTATATTTGGCTTTGAATGGTTTGAAGTGTGTTACTACCTTTTTTCATATGCAATGTTAGTTTTGGGTTGCAATTATAGGATTCTACAAAATTAGTGTGTGATCACTGGATATCATTCATATATTTAGTTTACAGTAATACATAAATACTTTTTACCTGCAGCATCTACAGAGCAATATCTTCATGAAACTTTCATTATTAAATCCTATTAGCCCCAACTGCAGGAGTGGTGAGCTAAAAATTATTTCCATTAACATGCAATAATTCTGCCACAATCATTATTTGTCATGGTAAAATGAAGTGTGTTGCTGTACAGGTTACAACTCAACTAGGTAAAATTAAAGCCACATTTTAAAGAATCAAAATACCCAACTCATCTTAACTAAGCCAATCTGTCAGATCAGATTACATGTAACATAATGATATCATATTGATCTATTGACCAGATTACTCCCAGTAACTGTATTGCTATTCTGTAGCTCTTGTCGTCTCCACAGGAACATGTGGTAATGAGAAATAATGATTCTGTACTCAAACACAAAAACATTGTCATGTCATGACCAGCATTTATAGACATCTAAATCATAGCAATAACTCTCCATATTAGCTCTAAGAGGTTGGATAAACTTGAATTGTTTTCTCGGGAACGGGAGTAGTTGAGGGGAGTCCTGGTGGACATTCTTGCCATAGAGGGAATACAGAGAAGGTTCACCAGACTGATTCCTGGGATGTCAGGACTTTCATATGAAAAAAGACTGGATAGACTCAGTTTGTACTCGCTAGAATTTAGAAGATTGAGGGGGATCTTATAGATGAACTTATAAAATTCAATAATTCTGGACAGGCTAGATGCATGGTAAGATTGTTCCCGATGTGGGGAAGTCCAGAACAAGGGGTAACAGTTTAAGGATATTTTAAAAATCTTTTAGGACCCAAGATGAGGAAAAAACCAATTTTCACACAGAGAGTGGTGAATCTGTGGATTCTCTGCCACAGAAGGTAGTTGAGGCCAGTTCATTGGCTATATTTAAGAGGGAGTTAGATGTGGCCCTTGTGGCTAAAGGGATCAGGGGGTATGGAGAGAAGGCAGGTACAGGATACTGAGTTGGATGATCAGCCATGATAATATTGAATGGTGGTGCTGGCTCGAAGGGCCGAATGGCCTCTCCTGCACCTACTTTCTATGTTTCTATGGTGCATATAAAATTGTGAGACACAGTTAGAACCTTTCTTCCAGGGTTTGAAATGTCAGAAACTAGAAGGCATAGCTTTAAGGCAGAGTAAACGTTTAATGGAGATGAGTGGGGTAAGTCTTTTTTACAGACTGGTTAATGGGTATCTGGAACACGTTGCTAGGGATGGGGGTGGAAATAGATAAGTAGTGGTTCTTAAGGGTTGGACTTTTAGATAGGCATGAAGATATGCCCGAATGGAGGGATACCAGATCATGGTAGGCAAAGTAAGATTCAGATTCAGATTCAATTTTAATTGTGATTGTCAGTGTACAGTTTTCAGAGACAACGAAATGCTTTGGAATCTCTCTGCCAAGAAGCGTACATAGGCCAGTTCAACGGCTATTTTTAAGGGAAAAAGAAATAATAATAAAGGGATCAGGGGGTAGGGAGAGAAGGCAGGTGGATGATTGGCAGATCACCGAGGTACATTGTTGAATGGCGAGTGACAGGCTCGAAGGAAAATGGCCTACTCCTGCACCTACTTTCTATGTTTCTTCGGTGCAATAAAGTGAGACACTGTTAGAACCTTTCTTCCAGGGTTTGAAAGGAGGGTAAACTAGTCCATGGTTTAAGGCAGAGCAAACGTTGGCGATGATGAGCGGGGTAAGTCCGCAGACAGACGGGTATCTGGAACACGGACAGGGATGGTGGTGGAATGATAAGTAGGGTGTTTAAGAGGCTTTGGAAGGCATGTGGATATGATGCGGGAATGGGGGATACAATCATTTAGGCACCAGATTAGTTTAGCATCATGTTCAGCATGGACATTGTGGGCTGAAGGGCCTGTTCCTATGCTGTACTATTCCATGTTCAATGTTTTGTCAATTTTACTTTCCGCCAACATGCAAACATTTCCATGAACAATGATTGCAATCTCAAAATAGTCGGGGTTCATAGTCATTAGAAAATAATATGGTTATGAATGTCTGTAATCAGTGTAAAGAAAAACTTGCCCTGCAAGTCCCCTTGTTCCCCTCTAACACTTTGACATTTCCACAAAAGGGTTCTGACTGTCCATCTATGCTCTCATAATTTTACCCACTTTTACTAGTCTCCTGTTAATCTCTGATGTTCTAGAGAAACCAATCCAAACGTGTTCAACCTCTCTTTAGAGTTAATACCCTCTAACCAAGTCAGCATTCTGGTAAATCTCTTCTGCATTGTCTCCAAAGCCACACCTTTCTTGTTACAATAGAGTGGCTGGAAATTATATGCTTTCATCCTTCCTGTATGTAAAAGATATGGATCTGTGCTCATTTTGTACTTTATAGATCTGCTGCTTTTTGCCTTAGTTAATTGAAAGCTTATTACAAAGATGGTAGTAGTACAGATAGAACTTGTTTGCTGTTTTAAACTGGTAATTTACCAGAGGCATTAATCAATAAGAGGAATTTGGTGGTTTTCATTACTATTTTATCCGATGGCCTACTCCTGCACCTAATTTCTATGTTTCTATGTAATTGTTATATGGTTATATGGTTATATGGTTTATTGTGGGAATCAAGATTAGTCCTTACAAGAAGGAGCACAGTCAATATAATTTGACATGAAACTACATAACATAACCAAATCTTGGTTAGCTATCCATTTTTAAGGAAATACTTAAAGAAAGACAAAAGAAACATGGAAGAAACAAAATTCAGCTATATGAGTTAAAATTAGTTTCTTCCCTTTGCAATTTGGAGGAAATTTTAATCATAAATAACCCTCCATAATATTATCCAATTATTTTTAAATGATACCAATGATTCTTCCCTTTGCAATTTGGAGGAAATTTTAATAAATTATGTTGACAATGTCCAATGTATTTAGCATTCTCCTATAGAAAACTTTGTGCCTTCAACCTTTTTCACTGCTATAGAAGTTGAGGGGCTTTTCTATAGGAACCCACAGTGCAATGTGGTGCTATTTCTGGCAGTGTGTGCATCTTGGTCAAATTTACAAATGGTGGCCATATTCCCTGCAGCCTACAGATGCAAATCTGACAAATTTCCTGGCACTCCAAGAAATATATCTGCATAATTGAACTTTGGTGGCATTATAATTTGATCGCTGCTTACTTGAGATGACCGTACCCTGTTTAAGTTGACTGTCTCTCATAGCAAGAGAGTCAGCAGTGCATCCAGATAGCTCCTGGTCATCACACAGTAATCGGTATAGCATTCTTATTGCCTCTCCAATGAAGGGCACTCTTCTCATTCAAATCTCCTTACTAATACATTCATTAATGCTTTGACTTGAAGGCTTCAGCAATCTACAAAAGCTTGAGTTTAGATTTTGTATTTTTACCCAGAGCTGTGACACTGTGAACTGAATTTGAATTATAGTGTGAACATGTGCCGTTAAACTTATTTCCCTGGACACACGGCACCACACAATCAGATAGGATGAGGAATACTTTTTGATTAGCTTCTAGCAATATTTCCTCAAATGCTTAGAGGTCATATTTCTAAAGACCAACTAAATAGCAGTTCTGTATGGGTCAAGAAAAAGAATGAAAATTGACTGAGGTTTGCAGCCATTGTTTTTTGTTCTCTGATTTTAACAGGTTGAAAAATATATATAAAATGGGACCAGGGAGAAAAGGCAAAGAGGAGGATTGGGGAAAAAAGTGTGTAACATTAATTAAAACTTGAAACCAGCAGTGATCTTTTTTTGTTCATTGTAATAATAGTCCAATGCCGAATGCTAATACTCAGGAGATAGCAGCAAAGAAACCTTTCTCGCAAGCCAGTTCCCCACCAATTAGTTGTACCAGTGCTGTGTGTGATGACGGGCTTTGTTTATCTAGCCTTGTTCATGGCTAGAGACAATACCTCACACTGTGGTACAAATAACTTGCATGATTTCCAAGAGCCAATCTTGCTGAAGGAAGAAAAAGTGCAAACATTTTTTGCTTTACTACCACATAGAAAATGAACAATCCCTCAGTTCAATAGTTTTACCCTTGTTTTTTTTAGAAGGTGCCAAAGGAGTATAAGGAAGCCTCTACCACCATTCATTTTTTGTCCTTTAAAAGCCTAAAGGCCGAATATTCTCAAGAAAGCCTGAGACGTTAGGTGGACACATCCTGTTAACACAGGGCAATCAGAAAGACATGACTCACTTGAAATGTGGTGGAAAATTGTTTGAGTCTCGCTCCGGAACATTCTGATAAATTAATACGCCGTTTCTAGCCCTGCAAAAATTGTGACCATTATTTTTCATTGATCTATTATGTCGACAACACTTCTACTGGGCTCCCAGGATACTTAAAATCCCCCAGCATTTCTACCAAATAAATAAGTACAAATTTGGGGCTGCTATGCAAACTTGAATGTTCCAATCTTTCTGATAGGTATCTGTTGATGATTTTCCAATTATCCCCTGGCATTTAAATCCTTCTGGAATGAAGCAGTGGAGTGCTAACTACTATTTCAAGAACTATGTTTCCAGATTTGATAAGGTGTAAGATCAACATCTTTTATTTCAATGAGATGAACGTCTATGAGAAGACAGGGTTTATAATATTGGGGACTTTTAATTCTTTTAAATAATAAGACCGTTAGGTCTATCGAGTTTCCTCTGCCATTCGATCGTGGCTGATCTATTTTTCCCACTCAACCCCATTTTCCTGCCCTCACCCCATAACCTTTTAACACCCTTTCTAATCAAGAATCTCATCAAACCCCGCTTTAAAAATATCCAATGTCTTGGTCTCCCTAGCCATCTGTGGCAATGGATTCCACATATTCACCACCCTATGGCTTTTGAATAAGCAAAACAATTAAAAATATATTTAGTAAATGTTTACTGCTTTATTTTTATTGAAATAACTAATTTTATAGTTGTTGCACTTTTCAAAGATGTAGCTTGGCTGAGCAAGCTGTCAGTCATTCAGCATTTAACTTGTTCTGGTTCCCATTATGTGAAGGGATTTCTATGTGGAGAGCTTTGTCCTGGGCATCAGCGACCAAGATCATGATATCTTCCACAAAGAGATTTTTGCTGAGTGATTCACCCACACAAGTAAAGAGAGTGGATGAACTGCTGCCATGAAACGATTCGTCAACAACATATGATGATGAAATATCATCAAGCTGAAATGTGAACTACAAAGATATTTCTTCCTACAAAGATGGTGCCCTACCTGCTGAGTTTACAGCATTTTTGTTGTTATATTGATAAGGAAATAACATTCCATCCATACCCACATATTACAAAAGGCATGCAGCCATCCATTCTAATATTTTGCCATGTATACCTCACACCATTCCACTTTTCCCCTCAACATCACTGGACAGGTGATATTAGAACTTTCAGTGATTATGAGGGTACCTTTTTATTGCAAGCATTTCATTATGTGCATGGAAAATATTTGAATTGGAATAAAATCGAAGCTAACTTTATATGATTATTTCCTGAAGATGAAATACATCAGTTCAATGGGTTACATTTTAATCAGAGTAATTCAGCAGTCTGGTCTGTAATTTCAGTGTGTTTGACTCGTAGCAAAGTTGCATGCCACTTGAAATGCCCTCTGTTTTTCTGATGAAAGTCTTTATCTTCTCACCAATGCTGAAATGTTCCTACGAACATAGAACATAGAAAAGTACAGCACAGGAACAGGTCCTTTGGCCCACAACATCCGTGCTGAACATGATGCCTAGATAAATTAACTTCATCTGTCTGCACATGATCCAATATCACTCCATTTCCTTCATATCTATGTGCCCATCCACCTCGTTGATGTCACTATTGTATATGGGTGTTTCCGTAATTACAGCACTCAGTATTGAAACTGAAGGTCTACAAACTTCCAGGTTATTTTCCTTTTTTTATGTAATAATCCTGTTTCATAGCCTGTATTTTAAGTAGTATAGATCATGGTGTATAGCCAAAATAATGAGATGAAGTATGTCTCTGTGTTTTTGTGCTTTTTTTTGTGACATTTTTCAAGCAGGATTTCACCAAATCCTTCGGCTATTTTATACCAGAAAGATCACATTAATTTTGCAATTAAATAACTCTATATAAGCCAAATTCTATGTTTATGATTTTCATCATTTATCACCTGATTTGACAGTTTTCTGATGTCTAAAGGTTTTGCAGCAAAACATGAGTAGCAGTGTCCATTTGGTCACGTGTGAAATGTGTGATTTAAAAGCAGTGTAACCGTTTTTATATTTATTGTTTCTTTTTCATTGTTTATATTTTGCATTTAAGCTTTCCATTGAAATACTTAATAATGACGAACTTAAAATCATGAAATAAAAATCTAGTTTGCTCACCTATTTTATCGATCTCTAATTCTGTTGTCTATTTTCTGACCTCGTCAATACTATAAGGGTTTTTTTTTGCACTCGTCGTGATTTTTAAAAAGATTCAAACAACGTGATTGTAATGACCCTGACCGGAACTACGGGCCTTGTGGTGGGTTACGTGGCAACATTTTGCAAGGGAGCTTAGGAATCAGTATAAGAGACTAGGTAGACAAACGTGCTGGAGAAACTCAGCGCGTGAGGCAGCATCTATGGAGCGAAGGAAATAGGCAACGTTTTGGGCCGAAACCCTTCTTCAGACTGATCTATAAGAGACTATCCATGTGGTCACAGTGTGGGCACTCTGAGCTCTGAAGAATGCTGTGTTCACTTTCTTTTGCTTGGAATCATTGGTTAGTAAAAATATGTTTGCTCTTTTTCGTTCTTTTCCCGTAAATGTTGCTTCCAGTTTACCATAGAAATATTTAAATTCCGTTAAACTTTCATTACTTGTTGCTATGTTGTTGTAAACTGTGTGCGCTGTAGCGAAGGGAATCGAAAGTGATCATGTTCTAGATAATGCCATGTATCATTGAAAGTATGTTCCTGTCTACACAGATGCATTTGGTTCTGGGCAAATTTCTAGTAAATTAACATGGAAATCGATGAAAGACTTCTAAATTTGTTCTCATTTTTGTATATTTTTTACAAAACCCATACATAAATTTTATCCTCGTTTTATTTCAGATTTTGAAAGTACTAAATTTTGGTCAAATGTTGGTTGATATTGATCACAAATTAACTCAAAAGGATCACAGATATGCCCATTTTTAATGCTTTGGTATTTCGTTATAATTTAATAACTTTCAAATTTGGCCACCCATGTCGCATGTTGGTACCCTAATTTACGAAAGTACCCATCTGTGATTATCTGATCCAGAAGAAAATTAACCCAACCTTTCAGTTAATGATGTTGCTTTCCTTTCTATAATCCTCAGAATTCAATTCCAAATAATTGATACAAACATCTAATCCTGAATGGCTCTGTATATAGATGTCTCCCACATAAAGTATTCAACAGTTGTTTACTCAATTACCACAGGTTATGGCTGTAATTCAAAATCTATTCATCAGCTTTAACTTACCTAGTTATTCTTGACTAGGTTTACTTAACATCGTATTTTGTTAACTAATTTTCCAACAAAAGTCAACTAAACTGTTGAGATTAGACCTTTTTGTTCCAGAAGACAGATTTGGAATCCTTTGCTTACAATGTGCTTAAGATTTGTTATAGCAACAAAAGTGAAGTCAAGTGATTTATCCTATGGTTTCCTGGTTCTCACTTTTATCCTTTCTAAATAAAGCCACATAGATGTAGATGTAATCAGATTTGAAAGGTGAAAAACAATATGAACCGAAGGACTAACATTTTCACACATAGGGTGGTTGGTGAAAGGAACAAGTTGCCAGAAGAGGTAGTTCAACCAGGCACAATAACACCATTTAAAACACATTGTGGCAGGTAAATGGATAAGAAAGGTTTAGAGGGATATAGGCCAAATGCGGACAGATGGGACGTGTAGATTGGGCATCATGGTCAGTAAGGAGAAGTTGGGTCAAAGAGCCTGTTTCCATGTTGTATGACTCTTTAACTATGTGAAATTAATATTGGGTTTGAGTATGAGATGGTCAGTAATAAAATCAATACAGCATCGAAGAGCAGCCTAATTTAAGACAACTTTTTTGAAAGAATGAACAAGAATTGTAGAGGTCTGGAGAGACAACTCCACAAGGTTAATCGCTGGAAAACAAATGAAATGGTGCTAACAATAGGGCAAAGGGATTGGAGATAGACACAAAATTCTGCAGTAATTAAGCGGGTTAGGCAGCATCTTTGGAGAAAAGGAATGGGTGAGGTTTCTGGTCCAAACGCTTCCTCAGACTGCTCAACACATAACTGTGGTAGCGTGTCTGGGTTAAAATACAGCCAGAGAGCAGTAGAAATCACAGAAGGGGAGCAGTGAGCGAGGATGTTTCAATCTCCCTTCGGAGAGAAGAGGAGAACTTCTAGGAATATCCTGAGGAGCTTTTGCAGTGGAGCAAACAAACTGGGTAGGAAGCCACTGCAGATGCTGCTTAGTGCCGAAGACAGGCACAAAAGGATGGTCAGGAAGCATCTCTGAAGAAAAGGAAAAGGTGATGTTTTGGCTTGGAACCCTTCCACAGATTAAGAGATTGGAGAATGTTTAGGAGGCGGGAAATGAAGCTAAGAGGTGGTCCTAGAGGTCTATTGAAGGCTCTAGAACCTGAAATGTTAACCTGTTTCTCTTTCCATAGATGCTGCCTGACCTGCTGGATATTTCCAGCATTTCTATTTTTTTTATTTCTGAGGTCCTGGAGAAGTGGAGAACTGTGTTTAGTTGCAAAGTCATGAAAGGGTGTAAGCATTGTGGGATTTGAAAATAGGGATGCAAACTTTAAATGTGGCGACACAATAGGCTGCTTTGCTGGAATTCCATTTGGAATAAATTCCATTTGGAATATTTTGGAGGACCAAGAAACCAAGAACCAAGAATCTGTAGCAAAAAGAAGGAGAACTGCTGGAGGAATTCAGCAGGTCAGGCAGCCACCTTGGAGGGAGAAAAACATTTAACGTTTTGGGTCAATACCTTCTATCCAGTCTAGATAAATAGTCTCGGTCCGAAGCGTCAACTGACCATTTCTCTCCACAGACACTGCCTGACCTGCTGTGTTCTTCCAGCAGCTTTGTTTTTTTAACAAGAGGTAATCTCTAAGTAATGTAGGTTCGCATACAAACGAGTCATACTTGCTCATCATAGATTTGTACCTTGAGCCTTGACATTTAAATGAAAGAATAGTTCACCCAGTCACTAGAAATATGCTAAAACTACATCTTCACAGACAATCATTGAGCTCTATTACCAGTAAATATTATTGAAAGAGAATAGTTCTCATAGTCACAGGAAATAATGTAAAAGCGCATTATCATAGACAATCATTGAGTCCTATTATCAATCAATATATTAAAGCAATTGATTCATCTGAGCTTTATCAAGGATCACTTTCTCCCCATTAAAAAGCTGATTTGCTTATATAACAAAACTTTGTTTGCTACACTAATAGATTCACAAATGCCTTAGAAAGCATTTATGTCTTAATGTTCTGTAATATCATTAATTGTATGAGTAAACACAGAAAGTACATATGGCACAGAAACACATCCCTAAAATTTCAAAATATGGTGAAATTCAAAAAGTAAAAATGGCAATAAACAAAGAAAGGATTAAAGATAAATAATGGTGGTGGAGGAAGTGATTGCATTTAACACTGATATACAGGATGGGCACTTCTACAATCTAACATGGGCTAAAATTGCTAAAATAAAATGGCTAAAACTCCAATATTAAAGCACTTTTGAAGCTTTCTCTATCCAAAATTGTTAGTTAGTTAATTTTTAAATTACTTGAAATTCACATTCAAGGATTTAAGCCTTTGCTAAGTTGGTCAGTTTGAGTACATTTAATAACCTGATCTTAGACCTGGACAAATTGCCTTGTACATTTATGGCAGAAAAAAAATGGTGCCAAAAAAATTAATCTACATAGTATGTTTCACGGAGTATGTGGCATGATAAAGGGAAACTCAGATGTTGCAAAACCAAATTGACATGGAATTATTATTCGAGCTTGTGAAATAATGATTGACACAAAAATGCACATATTTTACCTGTATTCTTTTGTCAGCTTTCTGAGTGCACAGCATCATGATACTAAATGTCAATGTTGTTATCAATCCTCCGAGAAAATGCTGCAAAATAATACTTAGCACAGCTGCACCTAGGATAAATACAAAATAAATTGAAATTGAAACTTTCTGACACTCTATTAATGTGTTGCAACATAGCAAAGGGAATAAGCATGATAAGAAATCTCTTTTACTGTGTCATATTAAAAAACATATAGTCAAGGATATTGCCTCAAAGCAAACACCTGGTTCGGTTTTGAGCAGTAGTTAAAAAATATGTGAATCTGGAATTTTGTTGTTGATGCTGAAAAGCAAGAGAAAAAGAAAGCACCCATTTCGTTTCAAAACTGGGAAGCAATTCAGGAATGTTTCCAATTAAATTCCAACTGTAATAAAGGTCTGAAAAATATAATTCTATTTTGAGAAGAGATTATCTTTCATGAAAACTTGAATGTGCAGCAGCTGCATCTCCCTCACATAATTTAAAATGAAACTTTTAAGAGAAAATGCCACAAATATATCGATTGTGGTTGCATAACTGCCTAAATCTTCTGAACAACAACTGAGTGTCAATCGTTTGCCTACGATAAAAAAAATGAAATGACCAATTGATAAACTGAGATATAAGCTATTTTAGAGGGAATAGTTTAGTCATGGTTGACTACGGAGTCGCTCATAATGGCAACACAAACCAGCAAACCCAATAAAATGTGGCATATTTAAATTATTTTATTCCCAGCAAGATAATATATTACTCCCAAGCGGAATATGAGGTGCTGTTCCTCTAGTTTGTGCATGGCCTCATTCTGGCAATGGAGGAGGTCCAGTACAGAAAGGTAAACACGGGAATGGTTAAACACTTTTCATTAATCAATACATCAAGATGTATGAAATTTTAATCAACCTGTTGGTATGAACAGATTTGACACTAAAAACATCAATTTAAATTAATTTTATTGGAGAATCATTTTGCATTTAAGAAATCATTGACCTGATGAGTATGGAAGCAAGAGGAAATATCTCATCTGCACTAACCGGGGGATTGTGCTTATGTATGGTGATAGTCTTGCAGTATGCAAAATAAGTACTTCACTGTACCCTAGTATAGGTGAAAATGAAGAAACCATTGAACCGTGAAACAAACCAACACGTTACCAGTCTGAAGCACACTTTAACAGTTCTTTTGCTTCCTACAGCCCATACTGAGATGCTTCTTGTTGGGAAATGACCTGTTGGGGAAACTCTGTGACCTTGAAGTTCATCATAGACATCACCGGGTGGCGCCAGCAATGGTTGCCTGGCCAACAGTCTGTCTGTCCCTTCCTTCTTTGTTGTTTGTTTGTATGAGTTAAACATATGTTTTTAGTGTCATCGATACATGTTCTCCAGCGATGCTGCCTTATCCGCTGAGTTACTCCAGCAATTTATTTTTGGGGGGGGGGGGGGGGGGGGGGGGTGGAGTTGGGGGAAACTTTTTCTAATCTCTTAACTTGACGGAGATGCGTTTTTTCCCCATATCGTATCTCTGTCCGCACTGTGGCCGAGCATCTAGGAGTTGGCGGCCTTTGCTGGGTACCGACTTCGAGAGCTCCACCACGGGGGCCTGCGGACTTCACATCATGGGGTTTGCGATCCCTGTCGGGGATCGACTTTGGTGCTCGCAATCTCTGGTTAGAGAGCGACTTAGGGAACTCCGACTTGGGGAGCTTCAACCGCCCCAACGCGGGAGCTTCGATCGCCCCAACACGGGAGCTTCGACCGACTGCCCCAACAAAGAGGAAGAAGATTGGACTTTATTGCCTTCCATTACAGTGAGAAACATGGGGAATCCACTGTGGTGGATGTTTATGTCAACTTGTAGTTGTGTGTCCTGGTGCTTTTATTTTTAGTATGGCTGTTTGGTAATTTGAATTTCACTGTACATTAATTGGTACGTGTGACAATAAACAGTCCTTGAAACATTGAAAACTTATTAGCACTAAAGTATAGTGTTCTTGCTGGTAAACTTGGTGGTAGAGGCAGACTGATTGATCGAAAAATACAGCATGAAAACATGCCATTTGGCCCATCAAGTCAAGGGCAACCATCATACTAGTTTTATGTATCATGATTTTGCATCCACTCCCCAAACACTTGGGGCAATTTACAGAACGCAATTAACCTACAAACCCGCATATCTTTGGGATGTGGGAGGAAACCGGAGCACACATAAGGAAACCCATGCAGTCACATTGAGAATGTGCAAACTCCACACAGTCAGCACCATGGTCAGAATTGAACCCAGGTGTCTGGCGCTGTGAGGCTGCAGCTCTACCAGCTATGCCACTGTGCTGCCCTTGGGACACAGACGGGAGGGAGACAGTGCACAGGACGCAAGAGTGAAAAATATGCATTACATTATAATTTGTTAAATCCCTACAGGCTATTTTTTAGGGTGCTAGTAATGGTGGTTTTCCTGAGAGTCGGCAACATAAGCTGCATCAGACCACACAAATATAGCACAAGCAGCCCTAAAATGGGCCTTAGGTCCCCGTTTGCTTACACAGTTTATTCTCTGTCTTGATCATTGTTTGCTGATCATTTCATCTTTATCAAAATGATGGACACATTGATCCGAAGAAGGGACCCAACCCAAAATATCATCTATACATGTTCTCCAGGGATGCTGCCTGATTCGCTGAGTTACTCCAGCAGTTTGTGTGTTTTTTTTATAAACCAGCAACTGCAGTTTCTTGTTTCTACTGGTGGACTCTTCATGTTGGTCTTGGGATGTTCATCTTCCACCTGCCATGTAAAAAGTTTGGATTGCTGCACACTGGCCAATCAAACAGTATTGTATTTCAAGTGTATATGTTTGATATAAAAATTAAATATATTTTCAAAATTAAAAAAAATCTGATTTTTAGGCTAAAGCCTGTTTAAATTATGAGTCCAAATCAATTGGCACAGGCTTGGTGCTTGTACATTTAGAGACAGGAAGCGAAGACATGTAAACATAATGCGTTGACCTAATTTTCTGGATCAACAGACAACAAAAGTGGCATCACAATGATCTGAAGGGTTTTTTTTGAAAATATATCTATTATCACACACAAAGACTGGAAGATTTCACCGTACAGCAGGATTTACTGAGATTTGTATTCCATTTCCAACTGTAACTGATATTTTAATCCACCATACAGAGTCAGGGTGTGAACCATTCTTTATAAGTGCTTGCCTCTTTTGACCAGTCCCAAACCTGGGCTATTTCTTCAAATGGTTTGGAGATTAAGTATTCCTATAATAAAGGTGATATGTGACAATAGTGTTTGGTCCAGGAGCACCCTTAACATTAGTTGGTATAAAAGGAGAAACGTTACATTTGGTCTTTGTTCAGGAAGGTTATGAGACAGGAAAATGGCCAGATATTCCAAGCCAGTAGCACCTGCTAGCTTTTGTGGACAATGTGAGTAAAGGGAAAAGTCGGCTGGCAATGCCTCTTGTGTTGTCACTCACTGTTAAGGCATTTTCAAGAGAAACGGCCAGATGGGCAATGTTTCAGACCCCACCATTAGACTCCAGAGAATAAAGTTAGTTGAGGCTGATGACATTTCACTGTCTGGAAAATCCAGAAAGATGAACGGTGACCAAGGCATCTTTTCCATAACCTTAAAATTTGGAAAGATTAGGCAATTAAAATAGCTAATTTCAAAATTTGAGAAGTAAAATCAACACATTCAAAATCAAGTGATTTAAAATATGGAAGCTTTAAGGCATGAAATTCCAAAATAAACTAACAAAATACCAGATCTTTGCCTTTTGATCACTTTCGAGTAGTGCTTAATGGCTCCTCTTGTGTATTCAAGGAGTTTTGTTTCTGAACCAATTGTTTTTGAAATGGAGCCAAATCTTCTTCTTGCATATGGCGTGCACAGCTTATTGTAGGCCAAGGGTAGACATCCAGGCCAGGACAGCATCAGTTACTGGGTGGATGGCTTTGATGCCACCAGGGAAAAGCCTTAGTGGGCAGTCATTCACGGTGTGTGGGATGGTCTGGTCTAGTCCGCAATCTCAAGCAGGGCTGTCTGTCATCCTCCACTAATGCAGGTGATGGGCTGTTCTTGCATGGAGGGTGCGGATTCTGTTCAGGGTTAGTCATTGTTTGCGATGGAGGTCACATCCGGTGGTTTCACTGTGGGGTCAGTGATGGCCTCTCCGTTGTTGGTGTTGGCATCTTTCCAGGCTCTGCGCCACTCAGTCTTGGAGTCAAAGTCTCCCAGGGATTAAACTGAAGACCAGAAGGGTTTGTGGGACTTCAGGCACATGTTGGGCAGATTGTTCAAGTCAGCATGGATGGGAAGGTCAGGGTTAGCCTCGATGGTGTGCCAATCTTTCATCATCCTCTCCATTCTGCGTATGTTAGGAGGGGATATGAGAGAGGACAGGGAGCCACTGCAAAGCTGTTGACTTAAGGACTTGTCCCACTTGGCAATTTTTTCGGCAACTGCCGGCATCATATCAGGATTGCCAAAAGGATTTGAACATTTCAAAATACAGCGGCGACAAAAAAAATGTTGCGGCACTTGAAAAACAGCGCGCGTCAATACGTCATCACGCAGCGCCACGCCGCATCACCACCGCATCACGCCGCAAATTTTTCGGTGACCTGATACGTCAGTCAATGATGCCAGCAATCGCCGAAAAAATCGGCAAGTGGGACAGGCCCTTTAAGCGTCCCTGTGGTGACCCACATTGTAGAGTTAAGGACAGTGTCAACTGGTTTGGTGTGGCAGCTATTAGCCCAAGCTGTTGAGCAAAACCCGGCTGTTGAGTAGACATGGGCTAAGCTTGCGGTACGCAGGGTGTGTGCATTGGATCCCCAGCTGTTGCCTGCAAGTTTCCTGGTGATGTTGATCCTTTCTTTCAGTTTATCTGCCACCCTCTTCAGGAGTTCACGATAGGTGAGGGTGCGATCCGGGGTGACTCCGAAGTACTTGGGGAATTCTTCATTCTTCACCGGCTTACCATAAAAGGACACTCGGAGCTTTGCATTGGTGAGGTGAAAGGCAGTGACAGTTGTCTTAGATAGGTTAGGGTGAAGTCGCCAGAAGGGAAATGCAAACGGGATCACACCATGTGTCTGGCATAAAATAAAACCATGGTTGGTTAGAATAGATGCAAATAGGTTTTATGTGTATCGGTCCTGAGGATTGGGGTTTGAGTACTCCTCCATCCCCTTCAAGTCTTGGGTTAGCACTCTGCTGAGAACTTTGGATTCTGCTGTGGGGGGGACGTTTCTTATTGATTTCTATAGTGTACTGTTCTGTGTCTTTTTTCTTTTTTATTTTATATGGATTTGTTGACATTTAATCTATTCAATTAGTTTAATCAATCTCTGTAAAGCACTTTGGTTCAAAGTGATTTTGTTTAAAAGTCCTATATAAATAAATATTACTTACTTACTCCCTCTCTGCCCCCCCCCCCCCCTCTCTGCTGCCCCCCCTTATAGAGCTCCCACCTTCCTTTCTTTCCCCCCCTCTCTAATCCCCCCCCGCCCCCCCCCCCCCCCCCCCCCCCACCATTCCTTTCTCTCTACCACCCCTTTGGGGGATTGGGGAGGGGAGATTACTTATAACCTTATGAGCTTATGACCTACGTCCTCTGATCCTTAGTTCGCCTACTCTCGGCAAGAAACTCTGGGCAAGGGAATTGATGGCTTTGGCTGGTAGAATTTTGCTTTGCAATTCCTTGTTGATACATCATAATACACAAGTATACGGAGAAGTATCTGGTGTTTAGAAAAAGAATATTGCAATGTTTGCATTTTTGAAACTTCACAAGAGGCCAGTCAAGAATTGAATGGAAAAATATAAAGATTAGCCACAGTCACATTTCCTTGAGCGTTTCAATAATCTAAAACACCTGCTAACTTTCCACATAGTACAAAGAATTTGAATAAAAGATCGTCAAAACTTTGACAGTTGCTTAAAGGGTGTTGGATTTCTTTTAACAAAGCTTCTGCAATAAATAGCACATTTACAGGCAGTCAATGACATGCAAGATCAAACAGTTTTCTGATCTTGTTTATCATCCTTGGCATCAACTTTGATGTGCTGTATGACCTGTTGGGGCTGTCTGCAAATAAAAGCAGCTTTGTGATATTCTTACATTAAATCCTTCTCCCAAGACACACTTTAACCACTTGTTTGACATTCATGTTTCAAAGTCCTTCTTTAGCCATATCATTTGTAGAAAAAAAAAACAAATAGATTAAAGAAACCTTTCAAATGAATTTTTCCACAGCAAATTGACAGAAGCAACAGAAGAATATCTCCGGAATAAGAACTGCAATAAAAGAGGTCAATGCAAAAAAACATGTTATCTTTTTATCAATAATCAGTTCAATACAAGAACATGTCATCATAATCAGTTCAATACAAGAACATGTCATCATTTTCTGTAGTCATTGTTTGTACCCTGGTTCATACTGTGCATCTGTGAAAGAATAACAATTCCAATGGACTTTTGTCGATGAAAAATGTTGCAACGTAACTTTATTTCTGCTTATATCACATAGATTCCATGTTATCGCAAGCTTACCTGAGGTTTGCTAAGAGATAAACAAACTTTATTTAACATGAGGCAAAAACATAATAAGGAGAAAGTATTTTCAAATTTCTCTCTCTCTCTCTCTCTCTCTCACCCCTCACCCCCCACCTCACCCCTCACCCCCCACCCCATCTCTCTTCCCCCCTTCTCTATCGCCCCCCTCTTTCCGCCCTTCTCTCTCCCATAATGTCATAGATGATAGTAGAATTAGGCCATTCGGCCTATCAACTCTACTCCGCCATTCAATCATGGCTGATCTATCCTCACCTAACCCCATTCTCCTGCCTTCTTTCCATAACCTCTGAAACCTGTACTAATCAGAAATGTATCTATCTCTACCTTAAAAATATCCACTAACTTGGTCTCAACAGCCTTTCGTGGCAAAGAATTCCACAGATTCACCACCCTCTGACTAAAGAGATTTCTCCTTATCTCCTTCCCAAAATAACATCCTTTAATTCGGAGGGAATAACCTCTAGTCCTAGACTCTCCTACTAGAGGAAACATCCTCTCCACATCCACTCTATCCAAGCCATTCACTATTCTGTATGTTTCAATGAGGTCTCCCCCTCATTCTTCTAAACTCCAGCGAATACAGGCCCAGTGCCGGCAAACACTCATAGGTTAACCTATTCATTCCTGGGATCATTCTTGGAAACCTCTTCTGGACCCTCCAGTGTCAGCACATCCTTCCTCGCATATGGTGCCCAAAATTGCTCATAATATTTCAAATGCAGCCTCAGAGCCTCAGCATTACATCCCTGTTTTTGCATACAAGCCCTCTTGAAATAAATGAGTATTTATGAAAATAAATTAAATGTGCTGTTTGCTTACTTTACTACCGATTCGACTTGCAGATTAACCTTTTTGGGAATCCTGCACCAGCACTCCCAAGTCCCTTTGCACCTCTGATTTCTGGATTCTCTCCCCATTTAGAAAATAGTCTACGCCTCTATCTATTCCTACAACCAAAATGCATGACTTCACACTTTGCTACATTATATTCCATCTGCCACTTCACTGTCCACTATCCTAACGTGTCCGTCCTTCTGCAGAGTCCCTGCTTTCTCTACCTGCCCTTCCACCTATTTTCGTATCATCTAAAAACTTGGCCACAGAGCCTTCAATCCCCTCGTCCAAATCATTAATATACAACGTGAAGAGTAACAGCCCCATCACCGACCCCAGTGGCACGGTGGCGCAGCGGTAGATTTGCTGCCTGACAACACTTGCAGCAATGGAGACCTGGGTTCGATTCCGACTATGGGTGCTGTCTGTACGGATTTTGTACGTTCTCCCTGTGACCGCATGGGTTTTCTCCGAGATCTTTGGTTTCCTCCCACACTCCAAAGACGTCCAGGTTTGCAAGTTAATTGGCTTGGTGTATGTGTAAATTGTCCCTAGTGCGTGTAGATCGTGTTAATGTGCAAGAATTGCTGGTCAGTGCAGACTCGGTGGGCTGAAGGGCCTGTTTCCACACTGTATCTCGTAAGTAAACTAAACTCTGCTAGTCACTGACAGCCAACCAGAAAAAGCCCTCTTTATTGACAGTCTTTGTCTTCTGCCATCTAGCTAGCCTGCAACCTCCCCCTCCCTTTCTCTCCCTCTTTCTCTGCCTGATCTGCTGAGCATTTCCAGCACTGTTACAGTGCTTCACAGTCATAATGTCATAGGCAGTGGTGAGAGATACCATTACTGATGGGTTCATCCAGTAAGGCTTTATGGGTGGAGAGGAGAAATAAGAAAAAGATGAACATCCTGTTGGGAGTGTACTACAGGCCCCCGAATAATCAACGGGAATTAGAAGAATAAATATGCCAGGAGATTGTAGGCAGCTGCAGGATTAATAAGGTTGTCATAGAAAGGGATTTTAACTTTCCCAATATTGACTGAGACTGTCATAGTGCAAAAGGTTTAGATGGAGCAGAATTTGTCAAATGTGTTCAGGAAAATATTCTCAGTCAATATGTACAGGTCCCGAAATGGGAGAGGGCAATGCTTGATTTAGTCTTAAGAAATTGTGATGGGCAAGTGGATGAAGTGTTCGCGAATGAGCATTTTGGGACCAGCAACGACTGTTCTATTTGGTGTAAGATCGTTATGGATAGAGACAGGACAGAGCCATGATTTAAAATCCTAAATTGAGGCAAGGCCAACTACACGTTGATTGGTGTAAGAAGGAACTGCAGATGCAGATTTAAACAGAAGATAGACGCAAAAAGCTGGAGTAACTCTGCAGGACAGGCAGCATCTATGGAGAGAAGGATTGGGTAACGAGAATGAGTCTGATGAAAGGTCTCAGCCCGAAACGTCAACCATTCCTTCTCTCCAGTGATGCTGCCTGTTCTGCTGAGTTACTCCAGCTTTTCTTTTCTATCTTCAAGTTGATTGGAGCAGTTGATTTGCAGGAAAAGAAAAGTCCAGAATGAGGCAAGTATAGGCAGCTGGGATCAAGTACATCCCTGAAGAAGTTTCGGGAACTGAGGAGCATGTTAAAAATGGAAATACAGAGAGCAAAAAGGGGTCAGGAGATAACTCTGACAGATAATATTAAAGATAAGTACATGAAGGGAAAAAAGGGTAACCAGAGAGAGAATATAACCCCTCAAGAATCAATGCTGTGTGGAGCCACAGGAGATGGGCAGGATCCTCAATGAATATTTCTCCTCTGTTTTTACCTGGGAGAAAGATATGAGGACCAGGGACTTTGGGGCAGACAATGGAAGTCTTGAGGGCAGTCAATATTACAGTCGAGGAGGTGCTAAAGGTCCTATGAAGGTGGACAAATCTCCCGGTCCTGATCAGAAATTTCCGAGGACACTGTGGGAAGCTAGAGAGGAAATTGCAGGTGTCCTGGATGAGATTTACGAGTCATCATTACATGTGGACAAGGTATTGGAAGAAAGCAACAAAACACACAATTAAACACAATGTAACACAAACATCCATCACAGTGAATCTCCTCCAGGCAACTCCTCATTGTGATGGAAGACAAAAAGTCTTATCCCTTCCTTGCTTCTTCTCCCGCGGTCTGCTGCATCGAGGCGATCGAGGTTCACGATGTTGAAGCCCCCCGCCAGGCGATGGAAGATCCCGTGGCCGGGCGATGAAAGGCCCTGCGAATGGGCCGATTCAAGCCCCATGAGTCGGGGCAGACGAAGTTACTGGTACTTCGAGCCAGCACCGCCATTCATTGTGATCATGGCTGACTGTCCCCTAACAATAACCCGTGCCTGCCTTCTCCCCATATCCCTTGACTCCACTAGCCCCAAGAGCTCTATCTAACTCTCTCTTAAATCCATTCAGTGACTTGGCCTCCAGTGCCCTCTGTGGCAGGGAATTCCATAAATTCACAACTCTCTGGGAATCACCCCAATCTTAAATGACTTCCCCTTTATTCTAAGACTGTGGCCCCTGGCTCTAGACTCGCCCAACATTGGGAACATTTTTCCTGCATCTAGCTTGTCCAGTCCTTTTATAATCTTATATGTTTCTAAAAGATTCCCCCTCATCCTTCTAAACTCCAGTGAATACAAACCTAGTCTTTTCAATCTTTCCTCATATGACAGTCCCGCCATCCCAGGGATCAATCTCGAGAACCTACGCTGCACTGCCTCAATCACAAGGATGTCCTTCCTCAAGTTAGGAGACCAAAACTGTACACAATACTCCAGATGTGGTCTCACCAGAGCCCATACAACTGTAGAAGAACCTCTTTACTCATATACTGAAATCCTCTTGTTACGAAGGCCAACATTCCACTAGCTTTCTTCACTGCCTGCTGTACCTGCACGCCAACTTTCAGTGACCGGTGTACACTTAATGCTCTATATACTTAATATTGAAGCGGGTCGGGGCATTTATTCCTTGGAGTGCAGGAGGATGAGGGTTGATCTTAGAAATGTGAATAAGATCATGAGAGGAATAGATAGGGTAAATGCACAGAGTCTTTTACCCCGAATAAGGGAATCAAGAATCAGAGGACATAGGTTTAAGGTGTGGGGTGAAGATTTAATTCTTCTTCTTTCATGTGGCATGCACAGCCTAAAGTTGTTGGACAACTTGTTCTATTTGATCTTTTATTTGTGCACGTCTAGTTGATTGCATTAGTCGAAACAGGGCGGACCACCTGAAGGTTGCAATTTTCCACCCCGAATATTTAATAGGATCCTGAGAGGCAACATTTTTGCAGATAGGATAGATTAAGAAGGATATAGACCAAGCACAGACAGGTGGGACTTGTTTAGATGGGGCATGGTGGTCGATGTGGGCGTTGGGCCGAAGGGCCTGCTTCCACACTGTATGACTCTATAACTCAGCAGGTCAGGCAGCATCTCTGGAGAATATGGAGTTTATGATTCGGTTCGGGACCCATCTTCAGGTTGTTTGTGTTGTTGGGGTGGAGTGGTTGTGAAAACTGGAAGAGAGGTGGGGGCAGGACAATGCCTGGCGAGTGATTGGTGGATACAACTGATTGGTTGATTGGTGGTTGATTGGCAGATCATCCATTTGGACAGCAGCACCAAAATCATGCATTTTATCGTTACTAATGTACTTTAAATTAAATGTGGAATTACTGTCCAAGAGTATGGCAATAACATAGATGGGCCAAAAAGTTACTTACTTTGTCAGATTTACTCTCCAAACACATTAATGCAGAGAGACATTATATGGCCTTCACAGGAAAACAACTGATTGGTATTCTCAGCTTTACTTCAGGAGCAGAAACTTGTTAAACACCAACTCAATATGAAATGCACGCTATGATGTTCTTTCGGAGATTAAAACTTATCTCTGTAATTATTTTATTTTATCACTCAAATGGTACTGTGCAAAATTGACCGAAAAAATATTATTTAAAGTGTTGTTTGATCCAAATGGCTACTTATTTGTGTCTGTCAGGTGCTTTAAAATCTGTTCTGACAAAGACCTACAGAAATAAAATTACTGTGAAATATTTCACTAATTTCAAACTAATTATAAATCTATTTGAACTATTCATGATACCTGACCCCATATTTTATTGTTGAAAAAGGTTGATTTAAAGAATTATAACCATATAATCATATAACCATATAACAATTACAGCACGGAAACAGGCCAACTCGGCCCTTCTAGTCTGTGCCGAACACTTATTCTCCTCTAGTCCCATCTACCTGCACTCAGGCCATAACCCTCCATTCCTTTGCCGTCCATATGCCTATCCAATTTATTTTTAAATGATAAAATCGAACCTGCCTCCACCACTTCCACTGGAAGCTCATTCCGCACAGCTACCACTCTCTGAGTAAAGAAGTTCCCCCTCATGTTACCCCTAAACTTCTGTCCCTTAATTCTCAAATCATGTCCTCTTGTTTGAATCTTCCCTACTCTCAATGGGAAAAGCTTATCCACGTCAACTCTCTATCCCTCTCATCATTTTAAAGACCTCTATCAAGTCCCCCCTAAACCTTCTGCGCTCCAAAGAATAAAGACCTAACTTGTTCAACCTTTCTCTGTAACTTTGTTGCTGAAACCCAGGCAACATTCTAGTAAATCTCCTCTGTACTCTCTATTTTGTTGACATCCTTCCTATAATTAGGCGACCAAAATTGCACACCATACTCCAAAATTGGCCTCACCAATGCCTTGTACAATTTAACATTACATCCTAACTTCCATAATAATAATAATAATAATAATAATAATAATAATAATAATAATAATAATAATAATATAACTTTAATTGTCATTCAGGTATACACATAGACACAGTGCACATTGAACAAAATTTCGTTGCATTGACTCTTCAAAGTAGCAGCAGAATATAACATTTATATCAGGCGATCAGTAAAAGTGCTTAGTGTGCCCATAAAAAGTGCTTCATGTGCATAGTTCTGTAATATATATATATAGGAAAGTTTTTAAAAGTGGCAATGTATAAGAAAGTTCCAGCATCGGTTTGATTGTGAGTTCAATAGTCTTATGGCCTGGGGGATAAAGCTGTTGCAGAAGCTGGTTGTCCCGCTCTTCATGCTGCGGTACCTCCTCCCAGAGTTCAGCAGTGTAAACAGTCCATATTGTGGGTGTGTGGGGGCTCTAGTAATGCCCTTAGCTCTTGTCAGACAGCGTTTGTAACCAATGTCCATGATGGAAGGAAGAGAAGTCCCAATGATTTTTTCCGCTGTCCTCACCACTCTCTGAAGGCACTTCCAGACCGCAGCTGTACAGCTGCCGCACCACATAGAGATGCAGCTGGTCATGACTGATTCAATTGTGCTTCTGTAGAATGTGGTGAGGATGGGAGGGTGGAGGTGTAAACTTCTCAACCTGCGGAGGAAGTACAACCGC